>NW_006912922.1:3104236-3387501 GCF_000585535.1 Cladophialophora psammophila CBS 110553
CCATATAGGCCACGACAGCACGGGAAAATCAATAATCGAGTCCGACATCACCCTCACACCCGCGAACCCGCTGGACGCGACGGGCGCGTCGCCGACGGGCATCATCCCGGGCTTCACCAACATCTTCCGCACGGCGGGCTTTCCGGCCGCGAACGTGCAGGGCCCCTGGACCGACGTACACGGCAAGAAGATCGGCCTGGTCGACCAGGCGGGCGTGTACTGCCGCATTGTGGATTTCCCAGCCACGGGGCCGGAGACAAAGGATGACGTGAATATCATGCACCGCACGCAGAGCGTCGACTTTGGCGTCGTCCTCAAGGGCACCATCACGCTGATTCTGGACGATGGGTCCGAGACGGTCATGAAGGAGGGGGATGTCTGTGTCCAGAGGGGCACGAATCATGTAAGTACCTATGCGCCTGGGATGGGCGGTGGTCTCTCTCCCTCCCTCTCACCCAACTCATCCACCTCTACGCGCTTTGCAATGTCAATCTCTACTCGTCAACCTCTCTTCATTTATCCCATGCTCCTTGCCCGACTTCCCTCTCCTACCTAAATAGTCATTGACCACATACATCCTCCCCCACCCCATATTTTATGGCTCCCACCTCATCATCATCATCATCATCATCATCATCATCATCATGACCACGCCTCCTTCCCACCCCTACTTCTATGACTCCGATCACCACAATGCACAGAATCGCTCAATCTCCAAGTTTTCCCCTTCGCCTTTGTTTTGACCTCTCACAAACCGTTCCCCCCACCACCTTCACAGGCATGGAAGAACGTGAGCACGGAGAACTGCCGCGTTCTGTTCGTTCTCGTCCCCTCGGAGCCGATCCGGAACGAAGCCACGGGGCAGACATTCCCGTCGACGAACACGGCGCATCTCGAGGACGAGACGCACATGGCGCAATAGGGACTACCTGGTGGACCATCGGAAAACCCCCCGCCTGCTCGCCCCTGTCGAGACGGGGTAATGCGACGATAACGACGAGGGAAGGCAGGAGTGAGAAGAGGAGAAGGCGAAGAGAAGACCAGACGAGAATTATGTACAGAGCCCAACCACCCTTCCCTTTTCCTCTCGGAGAGATCTCTTCCTCTCCCACAGTACCCACCACGACTTACGATATTATCATCCTCCCTACCCTGGGGTCGGGTCGAGTCTTCCACATACGGCCCTACAGACATCTGATAAACATGACCTATTCGCCGAAGAAACTTGCGTCAAATTAGATGGAACTGGTAATTGACGCATGTATCGACCAGTACTCTCACAATTCGTCGTCCGAGTCTCTCTCTCTCTCTCTCTCTGTGTGTGTGTGTGTTCTATCTCAGGAGACTTTTGAGGGGAATCAAGCTGCGGGAATACACAAAGTACCCTCGTTTCTTCTTCTTCTTCTTCTTCTTCTTCTTCTTCTTCTTCTTCTTCTCTTCTGTCGACGATTACGGCAGAACAAGGCCCTCTCTACCGACACTGGAATGGAAAGACGAAGGCGCAAGACACCGCCTACCCGATTGGACCATCTCTGTCTACTGTCTACAGTTTTCCCTTCGCAGGACCACAAAATTATCAAGCGCCAACCTCTGCAACGACCTTACCGCCACTCTCAACGCTCGCGCCTCTGAGACCCTCGCGTTCCACCATCTTCTTGGCCTCTTCCATCTCCATCTGTCTCTCCAAACTCTCCTTTTCAAGCCTCTTCTTCTCCAACGCCTCGAAATTTCTCCTCATCGCGTTGCGGGTAAATTCCTCCCCCGTCACCATGGGGTATTTCTTGCGCGGACCCTGGATGACGGCGTCTCTGCACGGTTGGTTGAAGAAGGCGATGCTGTAGCGTTCGCCGTAGAAATCGTCAACGTCACTAGGTGCCTTGACGCGGTGGAAGGTGGATTTGAATCGGTCGTCGGACCAGGACATGAGAAGGTCACCGATGTTGCAGATGATGGATTCTTGAGAAGGGGCAACTTTCGTCCAGGTGTCTCCGTGGGCGAAAGATGTGGACGCTTCGCGACCGGGACAGATCTGTAGGATGTAAGGTCAGTCTGGCACTTCCCACTGCCCTGACTGGCGGTCTGAAAATTGGTTGGACCACAAAGCGACGTAGACGCACCTCAAGGCCGCTCTGGCCCTCCTTCTGGAACAAGAGTGTCAGTAGATCCCAATCGGTATGTGCTCCTGCGCGATGGAAAACCTCCCCATTCGCGTTTTCTCTGGGAGTTTCAAAGTAATGCAAGAGTCTCGCCACTGTCTGACTCTCAGGTCTCTTCACATCATGTGCCTTGACAAAGTAATCATCTTCAAACCCCAATCCTCGCGCGAAACATGTCATCAGCCTCTCTGAAACTTCCTGCACCTTCCACATGAATTTGAGGGCAGAATCTTTGAAGCCCGGCAAGACAGGTTCATCAAGCCATTTACCCTCCATGTTTCTGCCGAACTGCATCTGGTAAGACTCCTTCCTGTCTGCCGCACCGGTGGAAGGTCGGACTTGTGCATTCTTCTCCCACCCGGCATTGTTTGCGGAGGAGAAGGGGACATTCCCTTTGGTTTCGTCCGGAAGAGCAAAGAACCGGGCTGATTGGGCAAATATCTCGTCGATTTCTTCGGGAGTGATGCCGTGGTCGGTGATGGAGAAGAACCCCACGTTCTCGGCGGCAGAGACTAGTTCCGAGGTGATTTCATCAATGCGTGATTCAAAATTCGCGAGTGAGATGGTGGGAATGGGACGGTCCAAGTATTTTGTCTTCTCTCTACCCATTTTGATGTAGTGTTGAATGTACGAAGACGACTTTCAAGGAAAGAGGAATTGAGATAGAATCAGTCCAAACGCTTGATCGTTTATGTTTCGGCGGGGCGATCTGCTGGTCGACGAAGGGTTGAAAGGGAGTTTTCGAAGGAGGTCCCGGGGCTCTTTATAGTCACTTAGGGTACAGACATCCGTAGTCAATGGGTTTGATGGTTGTCGTTCGCACCATTGATATCGAATGAGAGTTTATGTACAACCGATAAGGCTGTCCGACCTTCCCCGCCTTTTATCGTCCAATAATGACGCTTCGATAATCGTACGGTGATGATAGGCCTGCTGAGTCCGTCTTGGTCCGTCGCACCGTCCTATGGTTTGGGAACCTCTAATCCTTATATGTCGAAGTTCAAGAGATCCTCAAAAAGAAAATTGTTGCTGATTCCGGTGTGCGGGGGGAAGAGCTGTTCAAACGTCTCGTACCCCAAGTCGGACGTGATGATGGGTTCTTGAGATCCAGGCGTTTTTGATTCAGTCGGTTCATACAAATCCAGCGAGGGTTCGGCGCCTCGATTTGCTGACCGCAGAGAATGTGTGAACGAGTCGTTTCCCACAAAAGACTCGACAAACTTCGGCACGTTGAACTTCTGCCGTTTGGGTTGGCCACGATCTCCGCTCATATTGTCATGTGTCCGCTTTCGATAGTTTTCCAGGGTTTGGTCGGCCGTCAACCGGGCCTGCTCAGCGAGCAAAGATGACAGCAATCGAATGCCGCGCATTGCAATCATGCTGTTTTCGAATTTTCCCAGCATTGTAATGGTATTCTCCACCAACTTCCGGTGTTCTTCGTACTCGGTTTCACTGGGTCTGCGGTGAAAGATGTCCAAGGCGAGCGTTATGCCCGCCGCAACCATGAAAGCTTGATCGATCCAGAGCATCGGCCCTTCCTCGTCATAGGCCTGTCTGGCCTCCTTCAATATTGTCTTTGCGGCTGCCATGCATGTCCGACGTGTAAAGTCGAACGCTTGCTCCGTAAAGCTGCGACCTAGAAACGCTCGGTGGATCATGATGATCTTGTGAGCGAAACAAATCGTCAAGCTGCGTCTCGCCCACGGGATAAATGCAGGCCATTCCGGTTGAAGTGGTTCTCTCATGGAGAAGAAGCGAGGGAGTCCGTCGGTTGCAAGGGCTCGCATTTGTGCGTCGTAGTCCAGAACTTGTTCATATTTGGTGTACAAGGTGTTCGAAGAGATGATTGCATCATGTATCTGCGGCATCAAGCTTGCGATGTCCCCGAGAAAATTGGGGAAACTTGTCATACTTGGGACATCGTCGGGTAGAGGCAACATTGTGGTGTCATCGCAGTGCATAGGTTTCAATGAAGAGAAATGCATCCTCTGGATGGAATACATCTCCGAGAAAGGGATCGAAAACCAGTCTTGGATACACAACTGTTGCCACAGTCTCCTTCCCGTTTCACGTTTGATTATCTTGTCTCGGAGCGCAGGAGTCGATAGCATGGAAGCTCCAACAACATTGCTTGCGTCATCTTCTGGGCCCAGTCGTTGCAAGCCGAGACCCTGGGCGATCTTGACAGCAGCTCCTAATAATGTGCTCTGGGTATTGCTGAACCCTAGGATATGGGCGGACATGGTAAGCGTAGTGATGGCTTCGACTGAGTAGACGTGATGTCGCCACATATAGTCTGCGAGATTGAGGCACGTTACCGTAGCCTTGTACCATTGCCTAGTCAGCTTCGCTCTTTCGTTCTTTTTGAAACCCCAGCTCAAGGCCAGCTGCTCACTAGCACAAGTCATGCTTGCTGCCATTACCGCAAAGAGTAAGGCAGTCCATCTGAGGTCCATGTTCCTGACTTGGAGTCCACTGGGGCCTTTGTAGACCTCTTTGAGCTCTTCATAGAACGTCGGACCATGGAAGCACCCGTGATACCACAAAATCGAGCTGACATGATATTCCACCAATTGGAATACTTGTTTACGACTAGGAAGGAGCAATTGTAGGAACGAGACCTGGGCAGCACCCGTCCCTCCAAAGCCATTTGAAACATCCCAGTCTGGCCCGGTGTCCTTGGGAAGCGCGGCAGTGCCAGATTGGTGAGGTTCCTTCAGGAGATCTAACGCTTTAAGATCGTAATCGGACAGCTTGCTCCGACCCCAAGTGAGAAATTCTAACACAGAGGCAGCATTGTCGACGTCAGTGAGCGGGCCGTTGATTGGAGCGGGCCCAAGGTTGCTTGGATATACTGGTGGTTGTTCGCGAGGACTAGGCCCGGAAGTCACAGACTTGGGCGTTCGAAGAGAAGGGTGCACGGCAGCCTCTGGCGGGTTGGTATTGTTGGTTTGGGGGGATGTATCGGTGGTTGTGGGACTGGCGTCTGCCGCTGTGGACGATCGAGGATAGATTCGGTGAACTTTTGGATCGTAGCCGCCTTCAGGCCACTCCCGCGTGCATTTTGCGGCATCGCCCCTCTTGACGCAGCGACCGCAGGGAACGTTGCGGTCGCATTTTTGCCGGCGCATAGAGCACTCAGTGCATGTCTGGCGTTCCTTGGGCATGGCTACGGCTTTAGAGTCCGTTCACATAGTCTTCGTACTACAGTCGTGACCCACGATCGCCCGAAGTGATGTTTGTACGGTATCGTTGATGAGGGATGTCCACAGGTTCGTACGTTTAGTACGAAGGTGGAGGCGGGAAAACTGAGATGAGGTCGAAAGAAAATTGCGAGTCGGGAAACACGGCCTTCAATTGCTTGGCATGCCGGTCACTGGACGCCCGCTTCCGCCGACAGGGTCAACAGGGTCAACGCTATGTAGCTCCCTCTGGCCTTTACCTACAGAGGACCAAGGCTTCATAACATGATCCTCAAACGAGTTTGCTGCTATTCAGCCTGTCTGAACATAAAATCCCATACCGCGTGAGATCACCCACTCCACTGGCAAGATATCCCTCTCGATATTGCGATATGTCGACTGCGATCACGACATGCCTTCCCTTACCCGATATGCAATGCTGAACATTTCCCTGTAGCTTCCTCTTCAGCAAGCAGCAATAATGATCCCTTAATGCACGGACACTTCTCTTCCTTGGAAAGCCCTGCAACCCGATATTTCTATCCACGATAAAGATGTCAGAAGAATACAGAGACAAGGTTGTTTTCCCCCCTCGGAGCTTCGGACCAAATCAAAACGTCTTGTCGCTCCCGTCGTACATAGAAATTCCCGACTCGGCTCAATCTCGCCTGCCCACGTACGTCGACCCTGTCGTGGCCAAGCATGGATGTCGGTAAATCGCTGTTAACGTTCGGAGCGTGCGTTGTACAAGCAGACCCAAGTCGAGTTCTGTGGAGGTCCGTCCTCGTATTGTTGAACAATACGGGGACTGAACATTCTCGGAAGTACGTGTCTTTGAATTAATCCTGTTTGGCTTAATGAATGGCTGGAGACAAGAGCAGTTGAAGAGATCTCCAATTTGCTCGTCGCACTTCCAATGGATGCCATCTCATCCTTCAACGCCGGTCTTCTTGCTAAACGCGTCTCTTGCCATCATCGTGTTCAAGACCGCACAGTTGAACGCCGCCTCGCCGGGGGGAATGACAACAAATATATAGGTATTCTCCGTAAATCTCGCCAGAAAGCAATTGAAGCGAGGTGTCTGAACTTTGAACAGTAAGAACCCTGCACTTGCCGCTGTGGTTCTGGTATTTCTTGCCGCTGTATGCTTGTAGCTCTTCATGATGTTCGATATTCGCTCGTGTCGGTCAACGTTGGGATTATCCTCGCCATATTGCGTGACCACGTTCGTCACGGTCAGAAATGTAGATCTCTCGAAAAGGACTATCTCCTCGGCTTTGAGCTGTTTGGCAAAGGCTCCCAGAAAACGTTCTATCACCACCAAGTTCGGGATCATCTTGTGGACTATGCCGGCCCAAGCCTTGTAGAGCGTCTGGTCCCAGATACTGCTCGCGAAAGTCTCCAAGCTGAGACCCTCCGACCGGGCTATGATCAATCGACATCTTTCTTCATATATCTTCTCACGATGTTCGCTCTGTACCAGGTCCATCTTGTGAACCAAGCAGAAGACGTGGGCATTAGGACTGTATTCTTTCAATGCCTTGATCACCTGGCTATATGTCTCGAGGTCTTGGTCCACCGCCCGAGATTCGATGTCAAAGACGTATATGAGGACTTCGGCGTCGGAGAAGACGTTTTCGCGCTGCGCATTGAGGTAGGAGTCCATGAAAGCGTCCTGCCTGCACAAGGGCGTTAACCACATCTGAACGAAGCGTGCGAGACGAAACATATGCCATACCCTCCGCAATCCCACAGGTTCAGCGTCAAGTTGCCCATGAACTTTGCATGACTGTGTTCCACATCAATGGTTGCGCCGAGTCGTCTAACGTCCTTTGCGACATAGTTGCTGAAGATAATCGAGCGCATCGACGATTTGCCTGAGCCACTCTTACCCATCAGCAAGACCTTCTTCTTCCTCTTTCGCGTATCCATGTTGTTTCCAACTCCTCAAGTGCAGACGGTCCTTGATCCTTTACTCTCCGCGAAAAGAAAAAACTCGGCGGTGGCGCTTTGGAAAGCCGGGGAATCGGTCGAGTTTCGCGCCTGCGCTGCAGAGCCAGCTGCGGATACCAGGTGTGCCTTATGCAAAGCTGCGGATAACAAAGTAGAACAGGCCTGCGAAAAAGACAGATTACCAGCTCATCCTGTGCAATGACCTCATTGAGATACGTCACCCTACGAGGCGTTTTGCACGTAGAGGAACGATGCTTTAATTGTCAGTCTTCCAAATGCCAAATGGTCCTTAAACGAGGGCGGGGTAAGGCTGAAAGCAAGCCTCGTCTAGCTCGCGAGCCTCGCTGGGTACATAGTATTACCCCCTTAGTGGAAAGACACCGCACCTTGTCTCCCAACGTAGAGTTTTGCGGTGAAAGGAGGGCCTCATTCCTTTAACTTGGGACACTAGCCTTAGGAAAAGAAATAACTGCGGAAAAGTCATAATCTCATTGATGAGAGAACCGATCATCGAGCATTGGTCTCAAAGGCTATCATGACAATAAGATGTGATCTAGCAGACTCAAAGCTTCCTTGCCGAGTGACTGAAGTTCCTTCAGAGAGCAGATAACTTCCAGTTTACGTCCTGACAATCTGATCGGCTGTACTGTGCGCCTCCGGATAGCCGTCGAAGAAGTAAAAGGAATGCATTTTGGCCACTGCATGAATCGAAATGAAAAGCTCCAAGCTGGACCGCTCTTTCTTTCCCAAAGCCCCTTGTAAAAGTATCGAGACCATCAACCCAGCTCCTGCAAAACTCAACGATAGCACCGACTTCAGATCGGCATAAAAGTAAAGGATGGCTCGCCACAATGAAGTAAACCATACCACAACATCATCAAGCGCATATGTCGTCTCGTAATCCCTGTTCTCGGTCTTGGACACCCTTTGGTGACCTTCGAAATTCGTGGAACCCATTATTGCATAAGCATAGAAGAAATCGCCATTTTAGAAGACTGTGCCATCTGAAATGATACCAATGGGAGGTCCTCCAGTGATCGGACGGGATACCTGTGCAATTTCACGCCCTCCCTATCAAGCCTGGTCAGTTTTAATGTGGTAGTAGCCTTTCCAAAGCGTCTCACCTTCCAAGTTCCTGCCTCGAGCATCTGTGCCAACGTCAACTGCTCTACGCCCTGCAGACCGAGGCCCGCATTGACCGCAACAAGGAGATCGTCTAAAAAGCCAACAGTGACAGCGCGCCACTCCACAATCACATCGTCGCTAGGTGGGAAGGTTGGAACCACTTCAATGGCATTGCCGTCTCCCACTATCTCATGGTAGATCTTCAACCCGCGCTGCCTGTCCTCTTCTTTCAGAGTAAGCAGGCCCGTGTCGACCAACAAGCCTCCGTTGCGATACTCGGGAAGACCGGTCATCAATTCTGCCCCTGCAAAATGGACGTTGAGCAGCTTAGTCATCGGAACCATCAAAGAATAGCAAAGCCACTGCGTGAGCTTGTGGAAGGGAACAATTGTCTCCCAGGGTTGAGCAGGGGGAGACCTAGGCATGGCTTGACAGGGCCAGGCGTCTCCGAGAGAAACTCCTTGAATGGTGGTTCGAGTAGCTGGCCAAATACTCGATAGGCCATCCATGAGAACGCTCCATAGAGTCGGTAAAAGGATGACGGGGACCGAAGCGGCTTGAGTGGTGGGATGTGATAACAGATAGTCTGCACTCCGTCAGCAGGGATCCGAAAAGAAGGCACAGAGTATGCATTCACCAATCATGTTCCCAGGTCGACCGTCAACACCAAAAATTTCGGCATTCTGCAGAGCAGAGGCGAGTCGAATCAGTAATCCAGCTCGGCCTTCAAGTCCAGACATCGGATTGGTGTCCGAGACTTGCATCCCTTTGGCCAGAGTCTCCACGTTCATTTTGTTCAGACCAGCGGCGTCAACTTGATGAGGTTGAGTGGGATCGCTGCTGAACGTTCCAGCTTTGAACATTTCCAGACTCGCCACTGCCAACCCTTCACTCCTGGAATAAACCTTACCAGACTCCTTAGACTTGTAAGACCACTTTGTGCCAGCACCAGCATCAAGAAGGACAGAGACCAGAAACAAATCAATCAGTCGACGTGCTCTCTCCTGGTTGTCAATCGATGTAGGCCATGACTGCAACAATTGGGTCACCCTGGGTCTTCCGCCGACTTCAAAATGTTGCCACCGACCATGAGGCGGAATAGAAGCATAGTCGCCCTGGAAATCACGCTGCACATAATTAGACCTGAGCTGGAACCAACATATTTGGGTTTCCCAAAGCGTACCTTGATGATGGCGACCACATAATCGGCCGTGTCCTTGAACTTGGACAAGTCTACATCAAAGTGGTTGAGAGCATTGACTTTGGCCTCCTCGAGAACCAGCCTTGTCCTTTCCCGAACAGCATAAATGCTCCGAAGGTACGCTGCTGGTTTCGAAACTGGATCGGGGGGCTCAGGCATCGCGATTTCTGGCATGGTGCCTCCTAATGACGGCGAGGATGATTTCGAACTTATCAGCTTTGGCGACTTGTGCGAGTAGTTAGAGATGCGCTCGACTGTCACTGCAGGGCGCAAAAGGGCTTTGTCAAGGCTGGATTCATCCGATGGTGGTTTCGAATCTTTTCTCTTGAAAATTGCCTTCATGGCGGAGAAGGCCTATCGACGTAGCGACGGGCCTATCGCAGCAGGCGGGGGAGATGCAGCAGAGCCGATATTAGCCGGATGCCTGCTAATCAGCTGCAAGGGACAATCGAGAGGGTGGCCATGCGGTGAAACAAGCAGGGTGAGGAGTCGCCGCACGGTTGTTATCCTTTTGAGTACTGGCTTGTTGTTTCCCTAACCGACCGCTCGACGTGTTGAATTGGCAAAGAAAAAAAAAGTATGACAAAGTCCTTCGATCAGCAACTGATCCCAAGCAGGGTTGAAGCGAAGACTTCGAAGCGAACGAACAAGAAGCGGAAGGGCCAAGTGGGACACGATTGTGGAATTGGCGCCACAGAATATCGAAGGGAAAAAAAGAGTGCGAGAAACAGTCGCGGAAGATGAAGGCAGAGGAGGAAATGAGGAGGCAAATTTCTCTTTCAATTGTCGAAATCTGAAAGAGAGAAGAAAAAAAAGAGGTGTAGGTGGGAAATGGCGCAGGGCATGCATGTCTATGCCATGTGTTGCCTCCATATTATCTGCCAAACCCAAATCATTCCTTCTCCGTCCAAAATGCTGAGATATCAACCGCGTTAGATTGAGGTCTCACGACGGCGAGACGGATATGCAGCATTCAGGAGAACAAGAGGGGGAAGGTCGACGGCGATCGAATTGCTGCAACCACGCGGCAGCAATGGCGCAACACCACCGGCGGCCCGAGATTCTGGGCGAGGAAAACGGTGCGTAGCACCACCAAAGGGAGCCGAGTGTAGCCTAGCGGTGCCTAGCGGTAGCCTGCGTTGACGCTGGTGGTGCCGGCCGGGGGCCTCTAGCCTCACTTAGGTAGACTACTGGTCAGGTCACTGCGCCGTTTGCTTCATCACTGGCCAGGGTTCGGGGCACCGACAGACCCCGCGTTAGTCGCTGTGCTGTCTCGGTGTTGCCAGTCGCGCTTATTGCGCCCTCTACCCAGCACTGTACTGGGTACCTACCTAAGAGCCCCAGTCCCCGTGCCCAGTGCCCCAACCCTCATTTTCCTGCGAATCCTTGGCTCGCGTGGCCGCCACCGCAACCCTGTCCGCAGCCCTGAAGTGGACTCTCGCAACTTACCGTGCCGCAAGGCGCATGGACCTGTCCATGATCCTCTCATTCAAACCCCCATCTCGCTCGCTACCTAGTAGCCATCACTGTTTCAAGGTGGGATGACCATGCCCATAACCGTGGCTGAGTGGCAGCTTGAGGCCTTAGTGGGCTAACAATGTCCCCCTACGAGGTACGCTCAGGCCTGTACTTTTTACAAGACCGTCTGCGCCAGTTGGCTTAACCAGCCCCCAGCCACATCTTCCATTCTCTCTGGCGTACTATCTGCCATCGGTCTTCGCCCGGAATTCCATCATCAGCCTTCCAGTCGAGCTAAAAATTGGCTTTGATAAATATCAACTTGTTAACTCCTTGCTCCCTGTTCCCCATCGCGCCGTCTTTATCTGAAACAAACCACTTCTTGTTCACACCGAACGCGAGGACCTCGGGCTGGATCCCGAGATTTTGCTGCCCATACCTAGTCCAGTAACACGAGAACCGTCTACTTACCATGTCCGCCCAAGATGGGATGGAGGCCGCGAATGACAAGGAGCCCGAGGGGCAGTCCCTTATTCACGCTCCCTGCAGGGATCAGACCCCGTTTTCGAACCTGCGGTGACTGGCTACAATGACCGTATCGAGCCGACTGGAAGTACCACCGATCAGGCCATTACTATCACCAGGTGATCAACTACCCCTTGTTGTTAACCTGTAGCCGGATCTATCTCGCCTCAGCCAACGAACATCCATTCTGGCCCTTCAATGGTCCATGGAAATCCGACGCTCCCAGTCCCCCCTCCCCCCACACGACTCTACGGATTGCTTTGCATCTCATTTTGAGAGAGGACAAGCAAGGCGGTATACAAATAGTTCCATACCTTGTCCAAACAGCATATTTTGGAGGTGCTCATAAAGATCGAGTCCAATAGGATCGATTTGAGAACATCTTGCCTTCACTTAATATATAGTCACATTGACTAGCAGTCGTGGTAGTCTCCCCTGGCTCCATGAATCCCTTCGGGCTCTCTATCCGTGGCGTCCTGGTCAAACGTCTTGTCAAGAGATGCTCTCTGGGTTGACTGGGCCGGGGTTGACTTACACCATTGACCACATGAGCGAACACACCTTGGGAAGAGCGGAATGCAGCACTCGCGGCTAAGAAAGTCGTTGGGGACTTCCGGATTAGCAAGAGGTAAAAGCGCAAAGTGCAGGTTATAGTTGAAAGAGCCCAGCATTGGATGTTTCGCTTGTTTGGAGAAGATTTTGTTCCCGCATGGATAGAATAACTGGAGGAGTCCTCTTGGGAAGGCCTGCGAGTCCTCGAGGGTGACTACAAGTTTCTGACGGAAGAACCTCTGGAAGCAACCCCTCCCGAAACGCAGATACTTTGCAGTGAAGATGATCTGGGAAGCTCCCGAAATCTGCTGCACGAAGAGCATTTCCCGAGACCGACCGCGGACTAGTGGTGTATCTGAGATGCTTGGTGATCGCGCCTACGCAGAAGCAAAGATGGTCGATAGCTTTGATACCACCTGCCTAGAGGCATTGTGTGGTTTCGTTCTTCATCATTAATGATGTCAACCTCAGGATATAGAGGATTGCTTGAGGATTTCCGAAATACCCGGATTGCCCGCGAACGAAAAACCTAAATGCTATTATATACTGTTCGATCCTTGGGGGTGAGCGAATGGCTGCTTTATACAACCCATGTAATACTTTTGTAGGGGAATTGTCTGTTACAGGTAAGACTTGCTAAGTGCGAATAGTAGTAGCGTCGTCCGTACCGAATTTTCCGACACTTTCTTTAGAGCGCGGCATCCGTCCAGGCATACTGTAGTCAATCAATAAATTAGAAGGTGTGTGTGTGCATGTCCAACGTTGGGTTAAGCTGGGCTTGGACTGATTCTCGGCGTTGAGGTGTTCCAGCCAGCATTTCGGTGCCAGCACACAGTGCAAGAGACAGTGAATTCCGGCCGGGCGAGGAGAAGACCCCCGTCGATATCGGCCGCGAAACATGGAGAAAGCGCACGGAACAATATTTTTGTTTATCTATCGGCCTGGTGAGCCTCAAGCGTCAGTCGCACTTGACGCCAGAATGACCACCATACTTATGTCGTTAATAGTAATATTTAGCCCTCCCCGCGTTGAATGTGGCTAGGATGTGCCGCTTGATTGACGGCTCCTGGATCTGTGAACCACTCGATGCTGTCTGTCTTCGATTAATCGCTGCACGTCAAGGTGGTTTGATGCCTGCGCCCAGTCACAGGCACATCTTTCTTCTGAATCTACTGCTAGGATATCCAGCTCCTCGCGGGCGAGCAGCTCTTTCACAACACTGGAGCGACCTTGGTCAGCTGTCCACATCAAAGCAGTCTTTCTTCCCACATCTCCAGCATTCACATTCACCCTGCCCGAAGACAGAAGCCTTTGGACAATTCTCACATGACCATGCTCTGCAGCAAAGGATAAAGCTGTCCTTTGGCTATCTCTGTCCCTGAAGTCGGGGTCGAAGTCGTGTAGCTCAAGCAAAATGTTGAGGGCTTCATATTGTCCCCTTTTGGCAACGTCTAGGAAAAGTGTCGATATATAATCGCGCCAACGGTTGCCAAGCCGTTCCAATGTCTCGTGTAGGATCTTCCACGCTATTGCGCCTTGTTTTTGAGCTGCTGCCCACTGGAATGCAGTCCATTTTAACCTTCGATCTGCGTGATTGATGTCAATGTCTTCGCAACGAAGTAGTCGATCCACTACGTCTTCGTGACCATTCCCCGCCGCCCATGACAATGCAGCCCTGCCTTCGCGATCATCTTTGGCATCAGGGGTAGCACTGTGATCGAGCAAAGCTATCACAATCTGTACATACCCCTTTCTTGCCGCTGACGCAAGAGGGCTATGACGAGCACCGGGCTTGTCAATACCTTGGACAATTTCACTCTGTTTCAAGAGGAGGCTGACGAGATCCTCGAAATCAGATGTAGCAGCCCAAAACAGGCAAGTAAACCCGCGCTGATCACATAAATTCCAATATATTCGGGCTGAAAAATCACTTCGAAGGAAAAGCTCCGCTATATCCGTAAATCCATTCTTGACGGCCACCATGACCGGCAACATGCCCTCATCATCTTGGGCATTGAAATCCACTTTTTTGTCGTTAAGAAGCAGCTCGACCATCTGGATGCGCTGTTTTTTCAACAGCCCACCACAGGGGAGTTCTGCCTTTTGAGTCCCTAGCATTGAGATTCAGCTTGATTGTGGGTTGCATTTCTGCCGCGAGAGCCAGTTGAGTGACCGATATCAAGTCGTGGTGGGCCAGAATATGTAGGAAGGATTGGCCTGGAATATATTCTTCATGGTTGCAGAATTGATACACCTGGGAGAGCTCTCTGCCCGAACCGACGTGGAAGTTTTGGAGAAGCGGGCACAACCTTTCTAGGTTGTCAGACCTGCACGCTGAAGGTGGAATGGCCACGAATGGTTGAGCCTCCACAAGCCTTTTATATTCAGCCGCACACTTGGACTTTTCTCTTTCTCCCAACGGGCCATTTGTTGCCCTGGTACTGGTAAGATATATCAGACAAGTTTCCGCAACGTTCACTCGGCGGTACGTAGAGGGCGTTTCACCACGGCCACTAATTCGAGTAGAGACAAACTCTCCATGTGAGTTTGAGAAGCACCTGAGCAGCGCCTTGGTCTAGCCTTCATCACAATCACCAATGCTTCGATGATGCAACAGTGTGGATTTACTTAAGTAACTTAAGTAGAATTTAGCCTTATTTATACTTAAGTAAAAATAATTTGTATTTATATTATAAATATATATATTTATACTTAAGTAAATTTAAATTTACTTAAGTAAAGTTAAGGTGAAGTAAAAAAATTTTCTCCGCCGCTATCGCGCCGGATTAACGTTTTCCCAGATGACTAATCTAATTATTCTATTTTTAGTAAGTATATAACTAGGTAAAATAGCTAAGTAAAGAGCTATCCTAACTATAGCTAACTAGTATATCTAGTATATCTAGTTAATTTTATTAACCTAGTTAACCTTGTCGATCTCGTCGGTCCAGTTGACCTCGTTGGCCTAAGTCTAGTTAACTTAATTAACCCTTTCTTAAGTTTTTTTTTATTCTTTTAACTAGTTTATAGATATCTCCTAATAATCTTAGTATTAGAGATTCTTTAATAAGTAGGCAGAATCTAACGATAAGCGTATTGTTAAGGTTCCTACCGGGGCCTAACTAGGTTAGGGTTCCTAGTAACAATCCTAATAGTATAAACTGGTTGGGAAGAACGCAAGATATAAGAAGTCACTTGTCACTAAGAACTATAAGTCTAATAGTTAATATGAGTTGGCTACGAAGAGAGTGTAAGCTATCTAGGGGGGGGAAAACGAGGGTATATATAATGCTCATACTCTGTGCGCTCTGTGCGCTCTACGCGCTCTGCTGGCAGAGCCAACAGGGCCGACAGAGCCAACAGGGCATATTACGTGGTTTAGCCTTATTCTCTTATAGATCCTTCTATCTGTCCAATGAGTGTCTTAAGCCGCGCCTTCGTAGCCCGTGACCGGTCTCTTCTAAGGCTATATCTAACACTATCCTTTCTCCGATTAGATCCTTATCCTAAGGATTTGTCTTAGTGATGATATAAAAGCGGAACACTATCTAACTTAAATTTACTTAGGTCTAAAGATATCTTCTTTCTTCTCTCCCCTTCTCTCTCCTAGTCTTCGAAAAGTTCTCTTTCGTCAACGCGCTTCCGAACGTCGCCCCCTCGCCGAGAAGATAAAACGCTTAGGTTCTCGCACCATGACTCCTTACTCAAATTGTAGCAAGTCGTTATCTTTCTACTTCCTTCTAAAAGGTAATTCCCGTTGCAACGAGTGCACCCGGAAGAACATGAAATGTGATGGTCAATACTCCGAGGATGAGTTCCAATCCTGGGAGAAGAAGAAGGAAGAGTTGGAGAACCGCTGCCGAGAGGCACGTAAAGAGCTAACTAAACGGGCTCGACGGTTAGCTCAGCGGATGGCTTAGGTGCGAGTAGAGGCCGCTGAGTTCGTAAGTAAATCTACCGAACTAAAGCGTCGGTTAGTGGAATATCAGCGGCAGATTAAGAGATATACCCGTGCCTAAAGCGATATAGTGATTCGGTAGTCTTAGGTGTTGAACGCTCTTAATCGGGAGGAGAGCTATACTCCTAATGAACCCGAGTCGCCGATAGCTCGGTACGAGTTTACTTTTGACGATAGGTAGCTAAACGCCCTACTAACGTTAGGAACCACCCAGGGTAATTCTTCTTTATTTTCTTTAGAAGTTTCTTCGAAAGATTAGCTTCCGGCTCCTAGCTGTTTTTACACTCGTCGTACCCTAACTATTTAATTAGATACTGAGAGGTGCCACGTATAACGCGTCTTTTAAGGATTTTCTTAATATTATATTCCTCTAGTGCTAATTCTTCATCTAGCGGTAGTGTCTTAACTAGTTTAGCGTTCTTTAGTACTAATTTAAGAAGTGCTTTATGAAATATATTGTATATACGTATATCTTTCGATAGTTCTAGTCGATATATGACTTCCCTAAGCTTATCTTTAATCTTAAATAGTTCTAGCTTTATATAGTTTAGTTTTTCACTTAGTCGTTTTATTTTAATATTTTTTCGTAAAAGGTAGACGAGGTTTCTCTTCTCTAGAAGCGGTTCCTCGATTCATTTCTTATTTACGTATTTTACCATTCTTTCTACGAGGAATCCTAGATCTAATTTAAGTTGATCGTAAAGTTCTCTTATAGTAAGAGCTATACTTAGAGCTCTAAAGTTCGGGCTTTTATCTATCGTCTCCTCGAGTCGTGAATGAAATCCGTAATTCGTAAAGAATGGGCTTATTTCTATTACTAATTTATAGTTATTAAAGTAGAATTATATCACTAGTAGTAGTCGTACTTAATTAGTTTAACTATAATTCATATATATTCGTAAGTATTATTCTAATATTTAGTTAGTTCTTTCTATTTATTCATCGATCTATAAATAAAACGATGTGAATAGCTTATACTTCGTAGTTAATAGTTTTATTAGTGCTTTTTAGAACTTAGATATAAAGAGCTTATCTCTATCTATAATGATTTCTTTTAGTATTCCGTAGTTAGTAAACACGGTTCGTAGGAATTCGTAGGCGAATTCTTCTACCGTTGACTTCTCTAGATATAATCTAAAGTAGGAGAACTTTATTAATCTATTATATACCACGAGTATACTATTATAAGTTACTTCCGTGAGGGGTTCTTTAGACTTTAGTAGTTTCGTAATGAAGTCGAATATAATCGACGTCTATACTTCTTCTAGAGTCTATAAAAGCTATAGTAGTTCATAAGATCTATATCTTATATATTTCGTTTATATATATATTTCGCATCGATTAATAAATTCCTAAATATCTTTTCTTATATACTTCTAGGGGTCGTAGTGTCTAGTGATAAGCTTAATCATCTTATCGGCTCCTAGGTGTCTCATTAGTGAGTCGTTATAGTAGTGTTTCATCACTTTAAGTCGTACGACTTTATTGTGTACTCGGTCTATGAAATAATATTCTTTAATATTAGTTTTTAGTTCGTATTCGTAGTTGTCTCGTTCAATCGGACCTTTAATGTTTACTATTGCTAATATTAGTTATGCGTAGATTATATAGTCTCCTTCCATTCGTAGAAGAAACATCGGGGTTAGCCGAATGTCTTTTACGTAATCTAACCGTCGGCTTAGGGTATCTACCCTATCGTTTTCTTTATCTTTGATATAGTAGATCTTAAAATTATGCGGGGCCATAGTTTCCGCTTATCGTACTTATCTCCTATTAAGTGCTTTAGTTATATTCTAATAAAGGAGATTTTTATAATCTAAATAAATCTTTACTAAGTATTTTAGTCCTTCTAAATATACTCTCTAGTGTCTTAGTGCTTTCACTATTACGAGTAATTCTTTATCGTAAATATCGTAATGAAGCTCTAGTCCTATTATTTTTCTTAAGAAATAGATAATTAGCCTAATTTTTCCGTTCTATTCTTTTTATGTTAAGACTACGGCTATCGCGCCGTCTAATGCGTCTATTTCAAGGAAAGTCTATTATTCCGGGTCGAAGATCGTAAGAATCGGAGTCTTAGTAAAGACTTCCTTAAGTTTCTTAATTACCTACCTAGCTTCTTCTATTAGAGTAAAGGTCGCGACTCCTTTCTTTATTAGATTTGTTAGGGGTGCGGTGATTCGCGAATAGTTCCGTATGAACTTTCGATAGAAATTAGCGAATCCTAGGAACGATTATAGTTCCTTTAGCGTAGTCGGTTCTAACTATTTTAGTACGCTTTTAATATAGTCGGGATCCATCTTAAGTTTCTCTCTAGTAACTATATATTTTAGAAATTTAATGTTATCTTTATGAAATTCACACTTTTTAAGTTTAACCGGTAGTTAATATTTCTAAAGGGCCTCTAGCACCTTCGTAACGTATTTTATATATTCTTCGTAGGTCTTAGAGTAAATTAAGATATCATCTAAGTAAGCGACATAAAAAATATCTAAATATTTTCTTAACGCGTTGTTAATAAGTGTTTAGAACGTCGCTGATGCGTTAGTGAGCCCAAATGACATCACACAGTACTTAAATAATCCATATCGAGTTCTAAAGGCTATTTTTCATTCTTCGTCTTTCTTTATACGTATACGGTAGTACGCGTCTCGAATATTTAGTGTTATAAAGTATTGCGCTCTCTTAAGCCGATCTTAGAGCTCATTAATTCTTAGTAACGAATAGATATTCTTAATAGTAATGTCGTTTAGCTTTCGATAATCTATATATAATCAAAGCTTTTCGTCTTTCTTTAAGACGAATAGAATAGAGTATCCTACTTCTAACTCTAATGATCTAATGTAGTCTTTCGCTAAATATTCTTTAAGATACTCTCTTAAGGCCTTTTGCTCGGTTTTCGATAACGAGTATAATAGTCTAAATATAGAGTATTTTCCTTCTTAAAGTCGTATTTTATAGTCCTATAGTTTATATTCCGATAGGGCCTCGATTTCTACTTTCTTTTCGAATATAGACTTTAGTTTTTCGTATTTCGGTAAGTATTTCGTTATAGTATTAATAAATACGCGTACTAATCGCACCTAAATAACCTTTTTAGTGTATTTCTAAGCTAAGCTTAGCTTAGGCTTCTAGGGTTTCGCGGTGTAATCGTAATTATCGAATCGTATCTAGATCCCGGCTTAGTTGATAATCGAATTATAATATTTTAACTAAGATATACTCAGTACCATATCGTATTTTATATTTATAATATCGAGGTCTAATTCTTCTTAATATTCGTTAATCGTTAATCGTATTAATCGTAACTTATACGTAAGTTCGGACATAATAATGCCGTCGAATCCTATAATTATATCGAATCTCGATCTTTTAGTCTTTCATTACGGTAGCTTCTTCGCTATTCTAATATATATTAGATTCTTAGTGTATTCGGAGTCGATTAGAATACTAACCTCTTAGTCTTCTAATATATCTCCGAGAAATATAAATCTAGCGTTAGATCTTATGGTCATATTTAGCTTAAGTCGTTAGTTCCTTCTTTTCTCTCTAGTTCTAACTAGTCGTGCGCCATCTCCGTTAGCTTTCCATCGTTAGCGCCTTCTAGAGATATATTTTCGGTAGTATAGATACCTTTAGTTTTACTACCGTCTTAGTTTTTTTTTTAGTGAAGGTGGTTTATTTTTCTATCTTTTAAATCGAACACTTCGTAGTTATAGACTATACATCGTTTCACTAATTCTTTATAAGTCTACTATACTTCTACGGTAGTTATATCTAGTTTCTTTAGCTATAGATAGTCGAGATACTATATATATAAATAGAAAATTAGTCGTAGAGAATAGACGTAAACCATTCTATAAAGAAATAGTTCTTAAATACTAACATTAGATAGAGTTTTCATAAGTCGAGAAACTCTAACTCCTCGTTCTCGGTAGATTCTTAAGACCGCTTATATCTCTATCTCTACTCTAGTCAATATTCGATCTATCGTTAATTAGACTTATATCTCTTCCTTAGATATTTAGGTAATCGCTACGATTTCTCTTAGATCGTCTTCTATGAGGGCCCGCAATCGGGTTTCTTCTGCTAAGACTATCTCTACTTCTCTCATTAATTCTTAAGTTTATTAGATTCTTACTCTAATTCTTTCTACTACTTCTTAGAGAATTTATTCTAATTCTTCTTATATAAGAGATTTTAGTTCTTTCTTATACTAGGTCTTCGATTCTTCACTAAGGTTTAGGTCGAAGTTATATTACGAATTAGCTATATTATATTTCCTTAGTACTTCCGGGTCTACTTTCGATATATGAACGTTTAAGATGTTCGGGTCGCCTCCTTAGTGGGTATAAATGAAGTTTAGGTAACTTCTTTTCTATGAGTATTCATCGTTCTAATAGACCCTTATACTAAAGGTCATTTCGATTTTAGAAGAGGGGTTCCTTAGTTCGTATATAGTATAGCTATGTTCTAGTAGTGTTAAAGTACAGTAGGGGTCTAAATATATTCTTCTTACTCAATATTTAGTTCGAATATATATACGCGTAGATATAATCGCTATTAATATCGCTTTCTCACTGTCGATGCTTTCTTCGACTATCACTATTTCTCCTTTTACTATATTAACTTTAGAGATAATCGTCGCTATTTCCTTAGTTTTAGGTTTCTTTTCGGCAGCTACAATCTACTTTTTCTTATCTTTATAGTCTTTCGCGTAATGGCCTAACTTACCGTAACTATAATAAGCCGTTTCTTTTCCTTTTCTAAGATCGGTTTTTTCTTTCCTATTTTCTCTATTATTATTACGTCTTTTTTACGCTTAGTCTAGATCTATAGATTATAGTTCATAATAGAGTTCGCGCCTTTTCTAGATATTAGCTCGTTAAGCTCTTATCGTATAGATTTTTCGAGTAATATTGAGGCGCTTATACTGGTGGTATTCTTTAATATCGTTATCTTCCTTAATAGCCGTAACTATTTATTTCTCTAGTAGTTTCTCCTCTAAATATCGAAGTTCTTACTTAATTTTCGGCTTTAATTCTTCTCGAAAGATAGAGATGGTAATATTATCTTACTAGCTAAGCTTCGTATTTAGCGTTCTAAACTTAGTTATATATTCTTAAATAGACTTAGTTTATCGAAGGCTCACTATTTTCTTTTAAGCTTTCTTTTCTTTATCTTTCGCTCCGAATATTAGTTTTATTATTTCCTTAAATTCCGTGAACGTAACGAAGAGACTAATAGTCTCGTCCTCTCTATTATCCGCTTCGTTCTTAATATAGTTCTTAACGAAGAGTCTAAGTTAAGCCTCGATATTACCTTCGAAGTAACTTCCCATAAAGAGTATTTTCTATAAGTCATTCTAGAAGTTAGTGAGGTTCATTAGGATATATAAATCCATATAGTGGATAAAGGGTATAAGTTTAGATTCTACGCCGTTAAAAGACTTAGGTGAGTTACCAATCTTTCCCTTAGTCACTGGTGCTAGCGCGGCGATAGTTGTTACCGTCCTTGAGGTGCTCGGTGTTAACCTCGAGGTACTAGTAGTAGTAGACATAGTGTCGTTAAGGGATAGTCGTGCTATACGTCGTACTAGTTCGTCAACGGGCGAGATGGGTCGGTCGGGTCTTCCTTGGCTGCTTATAGGGGTCGTTCTCCATAATAAGAGTAGTAGCTAAAGTGTTAAGGTTCCTACCGGGGCCTAACTGGGTTAGGGTTCCTAGTAACAATTCTAATAGTATGAACTGGTTGGGAAGAACGTAAGGTATGAGAAGTCACTTATCACTAAGAACTATAAGTTCAATAGTTAATATGAGTTAGCTACGAAGAGAGTGTAAGCTATCTAGGGGGGGGAAAACGAGGGTATATATAATGCTTATGCTCTGTGCGCTCTGTGCGCTCTGCGCGCTCTGCTGGCAGAGCCAACAGGGCCGACAGAGCCAACAGGGCATATCACGTGGTTCAGCCTTATTCTCTTGTAGATCCTTCCATCTGTCCAATGAGTGTCTTGAGCCGCGCCTTCGCAGCCCGTGACCGGTCTCTTTCAAGGCTGTGTCTAACACGTATATTTAAGATATCTCTATAGTATATGGTCGATACTATATACGACTTAAAGCGTAAGAGAGGAAAGATTGCGCCTCCTATGCGGGGAGTGTGCTAGTAATAAGGATGCACTCCTCGAGTCGCATCTCTTGGCCGGTGGTCTGATTGTATCAGACGTCCGTCCTTCCGATGTTTAGCCGAATCCGTAATAAATATAATCTAAACTTATTACGAATATAGAGAAAATACTTAAATAGACTAAAGTTATAAATAACGTAACGTAACTAAATTTACTAAGTATATTAATAAGTGTTAACGAAACCGAGCGATATAATAACATCGGTACCGTCGATAATGATAGCGTCGTTTAGTACTTCGAGATTTAGACTAACGGCCTTAATATTCTTTCTCTAAATAAGTACATCGTAGTGTTACGGATTCGGCTAAACATCGGAAGAACGAACGCCTAATATAATCAGGCCACCACCTAAGAGATGCGACTCGAGGAGTGTATCCTTATTACTAGCATACTCCCCGCATAGGAGGCGCACTCTTTCCTCTCTTACGCTTGAGTCGTGTATAGTATCGACCATATACTATAGGGATATCTTAAATATACGCTTATCGTTAGATTCTATCTACTTGTCAAGGAATCTCTAATACGTAGTTAGAAACGGTCCCGATCTCGGGGTCGATGAATATTACCGTAGCTTCTCGAATAAAGTACGTACTAAATATATTAACTTTAGTGAAGAGTTCTCGAATAGATCGAAAGAAGCTACGAGATATAATAGTTTCGCTAATAATTTACGTACTATAAGAAGAGTTGTATCTAAGCTCTATATATTTAGCGTAATAATAGCTTATAAATAATAGTCGCTTAAGTATAAGAGAGCGATAGAACTTAGAAATTTACGACGTTAGATAATAATTCTCTACGAACGGAGATTTACGTAATACTCCGGAGATAACTAAAAAAGAGTAGTCGGGCGACGATTTAATTAACTATAGAATATACGGCTATATCGGCCCGTAATTAAGCTAAATTTTCTCTCTTCTCCGTAAGTCAAGGTAGATCTTTAGATGAAGGTATCGCGTCGACTAGGAAAATAAGACGATAAAAGAGAGGCGGGGAAAAAAGTCTTACAGCCTAACTATATCTTAACTAAGTCTTATTAGTCGATATACGGTAGACTTATCTCGTGTAAGAAGTAAACTAGTAAGCATCTCTCGTGGACACCGGACTAATGATAGGCTTCCGAACCCCCATATACGCTACAATTCTAACCGTCTTCTTACCGCTTTCCGAGTCCCGCCCCGTCCGGCCTAGCTTTATCAACACATTTACGGCGTTCTCCCGTGGGAGTGGAGTGCATATCGTGCGCGTCATTCCGCCGAAATTGAGCCAGTAGCCTCATTATCTGATCGTCTTTGCAGTATTTACTTATTTTTTCTTATTTTTATATTCTCTTATATAATATCCTTTTTTATCGTAATTTATTTAGATACTTTGCGTCGACACCAGCAACGGCGAACACACCTACATGTGTTGATATTCGAGCCCACGAGCACTGGCACGATGAATTTCAGCAGATTACCCAGGATTGGTTCCAATTCGTAGGCTACTCTCACGATTGGGAAATTTACGCACGACAATCATTATCTCTGAAACTCCCATAGTTAATACTACAGCTTTCAAAACTCGGGGAATCTGAAGCTCTCTGTAGTGGTTCCAATTGGACTAGCTGACAATTTTGAACGTAGTGTTACCCCTCAGGCTTCCCAGCAGTAAACTCTTCCACAGCTCTTTCCGTGACAGCCGTACAGGTATAGGCTATCACAAATACTAGTCAGCTCACTTGATTATTGATAATAAGAGTGCTGGATTTTGGATTCGAGGCACGGTATCGTTCCTACCTTTCCATTTTCGCATTGGAAGTTTCATCCGGAACATCTCGTCGATCTCAGCCAGGGTTCGGCCTCTGGTCTCGGGGCTGTTTTATCGTCAATGAAGGAAAGATACAGGCTAAGAATGGCTCAGGCTCACAGATAGAAATATGCCCCGATGATCGTTAAGAACATACAGCCAGCAAAAATCAGATCAGTTTTGGCACCAAGACCGGCGTTCTGGGTGATCTGGGGAACTGCAAATGTTGTGACCGTTGCAGTTACATAAGACCAGAACATGGACCATGCTGCTGTTGCTTCTCGATATCGTGCTGCAGGGAGCTCAGCTGGCAATAGAAGTACTCTGTTGATTGATCTCAGCCATTCACGACCTTTTTTCATATATAATGGGGACTTGTTCGTGCTCACAGAGATTGGAAGGTCAATGAGTTGAAGAATGCGAAGATGATGAACAGCGCTGCAAGCCCCACTCGTTCCCGGTCGGTAAGTAAACCACCACAGGCTAGACCTCCGATTGCGACGTCCAGCAAAAACAAGATGGTGAACCCAGCGAGGCCAATGGGCCTCCTTCCGTAGCGGTCCATCAAGAACGGGCCAATACAGATTCCCAGAAATTGCGCAAGGAAGATGATAACTGTGATTTGGAAAGGATTGCTGACACCACTTTGGACAAGCAGTACAGTGGAATAAGCCAGAATCAAAATCTGGCCACCAACTTGGCAGGTGCTCAAGCATGCCCCTGCAATCAATGTGCGTTGGAGGTTTTCCTTGTCTAAAATTTTCCAGAAATGTGCGCTTTGGCGATGTTCCTCGTCTTGTGCAACGAAAGTGCGTAAAAGCGCCATCTCTGATTCAACGATTCTACTGTTCTCGTGACGGAGTTTCATCAGGACAGCACGAGCCTTTTCTTCCTGATTATGGACCATGTACCAGGTAGGCGATTCCAGGACAGTAAGAGTCAGCAAGGCCAAAGCGACGGGGAAGGCCACCTGGATCCAAAGCGGGATTTTGTACTGTTGAGGGCTGTCTATTTTCTCGGTCGCCCAGACTGCAGTGGTTGCTATAACGCTCACTGCATTTGCGCAAGCAACGCTCGCTCCAACAGCCCTCGCCCGGATGTGAACAGGTACGAGTTCGGCGAGGTAGAGGCCACTGACAGTGTTCAAAATGCTTATCCCTGCGTCTGTCGGTCATAAGTCAAAGTGCCCTGCGGGAAGTGAAGGCTATCAAAGGAGGCACGTACTATTCCAAGTTCTCCCAATGACAAAGGCGGCCATGTTCGGGGCGAAGAGCTGGAGTATTGACCCGGGAATCGAAAATAGGGAATACGCAACGACGAGTGACCATTTCCTCCCGATTCTCAGCTGGATCGGCACAGAAGCATAGCTTCCTAGAGCAGCGCCAATAAGGGGGACAGAGATGAGTAAATTGAGATTGAAAGCCGTGAATGCTGTACCTGAGCCTTGGTACCTGGCCACAAAATGTGGCAGTGACAGTAGTGGAGATACGAACGAGTTGTCATAGCCGTAGAGACCCCAGGACATTCCGATGATGGTCACTAAAACGAATGAGTAAGAGGACCAAAAGAAGCTTTCGTGGAAGCAGTAATAAGGCTCACGGTTAATAAGAACATGCTTATTTCGCCAGTTCTGTGGACGAGAAACATTGTGCGTTATCGTTGCTATTGTTTCTTCATGGGAGGTCATTGGTTTACTTCTCGTTTTGGTATCCATTGGGCTGCACTCAATTGCTGGTACAGCAATGTATTGGAAAGAGACACGACTGATAACAAGAGCAATAGCATACGTCTCAAGGAATGAAATAGACAAATTGCATCATAACAGGAATGTGCAAAGGGAAGTGATGAAGTAGAATTGCATTGTTTGAAATGCGCGGAGATGATATGCCGAGGGTGGCGGAGAAAGGACAAAAGCAGTTTAGTGGCTACGACAACTCACTGCCGAATCTGGAATGTTAGGCCCGTCACGGCCTAAAGGGGAACAGCATCACCGTGTCGCTCACGTAAAAGAACAGGATGTGACGGAAGTACGCTGAAAATGTTATAGGAATGCGCCCATGGAATTCGGTACGCCGTTAGACAGTAGATGTGATTCTTCTAGCTATTAGCCAAGCCGCAGAAGTTTCTCTGCTAGATTGGACATTTCTAACCTGTCTATCACAAGTACTGCAGACGCATTCAAGTTCCCAATGGCTATGCTTCCGAACGGAGTCACAAATGGTGCAATGGGGCTCTCTGAAGTTGAAGAAGAGGTCTTGTTGAAGCAATCGCTACCCCTCATCTCGGATAACATGGTAGAGTGTTACGATCGAAATTTCTTGACAGTAAGACAAATTCTCCGGAGAAGAAACTTGCCATTCTGACATCTGAGATAGGAAATGGTCAAAATGGATATACGCTGGGACAAAATTCCGGACGAAAGTGATATCATAGCCATGCGAGAGTGGAGCCAAGTCGGATATCACGAATACAACCGCGTGCCGCAGTGCAAAGCGACTCGTAGTTCCGTGCCCGTCGAAACTCAGAGTGTTCCAGTTCAATATGGCGAAGATGGAAAGTTCAACATACGAATCTATGATCCCATAGATAGTCAAGCGAAGAATCTACGACCCGCGTTGGTCATGTTTCATGGAGGTGGCTGGGTTCAGGGCAGTCCAACGAGTGACGAAGGTCGGCCTCCTCTGCCTCTGCCCCTTCATGCTCTCTTTTTTCTGCTCCATCACTTTGGCTTGAGCTTTACTGAATATAACACCTAGATCTAGCTACTTTCTTCGCTAGCGACCTCAGGACGGTGGTGTTCGGCATCGATTATCGTCTCGCTCCGGAACACAATCTACGGGTAATCCATGAAGATTGCTACCAAGCGTTGAATTGGGTCGTAACAAACTGCCCCCGGTATCGGGCAGATTCTTCACGCCTTGGGCTCTGGGGATGTTCAGCTGGCGGCCACTTAGCGGCCACTGTGGCTATGAGGGACGCGCAGGAGTATAAGCCTTCTCGCATCCGCCAAGTTAATCTCACTGTCCCAGCAACTTGTCATTTCCAAGCAATGACTGGCCCGCTATTGGAAACATTCCTTCTCAAGCACGGCCAGAATAACCAGCAGCACTTCCAACAATCCATGATCAACATTCTAAAACACCTCTACGGCAAGTTCACGATGAAGCTAGCTATCCTCCGGCGTACGCTGACCAGCTCGAACCTTAGGTCTCGCAGCTCCCCCGCCGATTGTTCCGAATGATCCCATTGTTTCTCCTCTTAGCGTTGGAACGATTCCTCCTCATCATTCCTCCACGCATGTTACTGTCGCTGGATGTGATTTTCTCCGAGACCAAGGCATTGCCTACGCCCTCAAACTTCGCGATGCTGGGATTGATACGAGCATAGAGATCATCCCTGGAGTACCGCACGGCTTTACTTGGGTTGTGGGGGCAAATGCAACAAAGCAGTATACGAAGAATCAAGTGCGTGTGTTCGACGCGGCATTTCGTCAAGGGTGACGGTTAGTCTTACTATCCTCGAGGATCAAGGAACCGAAACTCCTTCTGGGCGTGAGGGCAAGTCGGATTACTTCAGATCTCCATATGCTATAATTAGAGAACATGAAGTGTCGTTATAGTTTTGAATATTCCAATCACGATAAATATTCGAGTGTCGACAAAAGCGGCTGAATCCTTCGAAGCTAAAACTTCTCGAGCAAGACCAGAATGTCTTGGCTTAGTGACTAGTTAATAGTTATTAATAAGCCATTCCCTAGCTTTCAACCTCGCCTTCCCCGCAACTTGAAATCATACCACCATGTACAGCATTCTCCCTTTAGGACAAGATAGCACGCGTCGGCAGATCAATCCAGCGTGTAACATATGTCGGGTTCGCAAAGCACGGGTGAGTCTGACCGTCTTGGGCTCTAAGTGAGCGCCAGCTGAACATCTCAATGCGAAGTGTTCGAATGCAGTCCGCACTGGATTTATAGCGGACATCAGTACCTACGAGCCATGCATCCGGTGCGTCCGCCGTGGCTTGGTATGTACATATACTGAGAGTCGGCCATCCGGCGTGAATTCACGGCGGACCACGTAAGTCATGACTTCATCTTCTCATGCCCTTGGGGGAATCCAATTGATTGACGAAATGAGCCACAAAGACAGCGTAATTCAGAATCAGAGATGTCGCAGAATTTTCCCTCTGTCTTGCACAAGAGTTCTCTAGCAGCTTGCGCCTCGTCGATGCCTGTGCCGCCAGAATTAGATCTGGTAACCCCGGACCGGTCTTACGAGCCTTTGGATATAGGTTGGGATTCTGGAATTCGTCTTAACATGTTTGACCACTTCGAGATCGAGACCCAGGAGTCGAACATTGAGTGTGCTCCTGTATACGGTATACAAAATGATACCCTGGATGCTGATATTTATCGGCAATCATTTCGAAATCAATCTGGAGAAACTTTTGCGGAAAGACACGTTCCTCTGGATACGCCACAGCCTCAGATTCTGTTTGACCTCTCTCCAACACCGGCGCATTCTACCCCCAATCCCCCGAATCTCATGACTCAGGAAGAGTCTTGTGCAGACCACGAGGAACAGGAAGTCAGGAGATTTTTTAACGATTTATACACAATCTACCCGGTGGTCGACAAGGATATTGTATCCAAGCGATCCCATCTTGGCGACCCAGCTCCAGACGCCCATTTCCAAACTCTCCTTCTGGCACTGCTGATGATCAACTCAGCCAGTGATCATCGGAAAATAGCTACACAGACAACCAAGGCAGCTCTCCAATCCCGAATCGAAGCTGTAGAACAGGCTAGGTCCAGTTACGATTTCGCTGAGTGTCCTACCGTGGACACTGTGATTGTCTCCTTTTTCTTATTCTGTGCTTACAACACCCTTTGGCGACAAAATCGAGCCTTTCTCTATCTAAGAGAGGCTCGTGATCTCTTCTACATTGTCTCAGAAACGGTCAGAGACACGTCAGACACTAGCTCCCGGCGCCGTCTTGCTCGCCTCGAATTGATCATTTTCAACGCCGAGCTCGCCACTTATGCCATCTATGGTCCAGATATAGCGTACAGACAACGTCCTAAATCGATTCCTCGGGGGGCTGCGATCCTCCAGTGCGATCCTCCGGAGGATCCCCGAGAGAAACAACTTGACAATATACTCCTCCAGTTATCGCAGATCCATGCGTCTTCTGCGAATGACACTGACAACTCGAGCATGGGTCTGACGCAGTCTCTACTGGAAATGATCGACAAGAATGAGTCACCATCAATCAGCCTGGAGCGCCTTACAGACCAGGTCCGGTCGTTCGAGGCCTCTGGCTCTGGAGGAATTAGGAGATTAACCGCAGACGTTATCATTACCCATAACTGGCGTTCGCTCGAGAAGATCTCGAAGATGCTTGACCATAGAACTAATTCCCCCATCTCCGGCTCGGCGCAAGGATTTCAGGCCAGTGCAGCGATCAGAAGAGTAATCTCCAACAAAGCCTCCTCAGCGCTTGCCGCCGCCTGCTCACTCAACGAAGGCGATCTTCGTGTCGTTGGTCTCGGAAAGATCGCTCATATAACGACCAGTTTTCGCGAGATCCATCTTCGTGGTGGCGCCGATCTCGACGAATGCAAAAATACTCTGGCTGGACTCCTATTCACAATTGTCAAAACCGACTATGAGCGAACGTATGCACATACCATCCAGGACTGCATTGAATTGGTGTTGGGGTACGGACCTTTCTCACCACTTCAGAACTGTCTCTCCCCATCAAGGAAGATAGTGTCAGCATTCGATGGCTTCAAATGGGATGATATGATCGAGGACGACGATCATCCAGAATTTCCCTCGAGGTCTTATCCCTGACATGCCGGACTATCCACCTTCAAGTCCAAACGGAGGGAATACATTGACGCTTTTCAGGCCGCGCCGGCCCGAATCCTATTCGCCGAGTCAATACTCACAACCATTAAATGAACAGCACGCAGCCCCAACATAAAGCCATAGTCATCACAAAGTAGTGGTCAACCGTTTCAGATATTTTTCATCATCGAGTGACTAGGGTCCATCGGTGATTCACTTCCGGTAGACATGAAAAATAGTGGTTAATGATACTATTTTTTTTTTTTTTGGTTCTCGTGGAGAAAAGAAAAGAAAAAGCACCTGACCGTTTTTGAGCTTGCACCACCGAGGAGCCTGTTAGATGAAGACGTCTAGACAAGGCGCGAAATAGTATTGTGAGCCACTATTTCATGAGGCTCAGTAGATCATATCGCTGACAGCCCTGGTAATCATTCTGTATCACAATTCTCTATCCCATGCCCAGTCAGCTTTGCTGAATAATTTCTTGGCACCCAATCCAGTTCCACTTGATTTCGCGATTGCCCTCCTTCTCACCTATTTTCTATGTAACTATGAGCGTCGAACAGCTCTTTCATAGACATCTTAAACTAAATGAGGTTACAGAGAACTCGCCCTCAAAAAAGCGCAAAAGAACGACTCAAAATGGCTCATTCACGCCCACCCGACGACGCCTCGGCGCGTTCCGCGAGTTCCATCACAGACCTCGTTCACCATATAAAACCCGCGTAGAATTCACCAATTTAAGTGCCAGATGACAGATTTACGTCTAATCGGATGGAATAGAGTCCAATTGACCTATTTATTAGGTTCATTGGTCAGGAATCGCTCTCTATTATTATTAAAGCGACTAATGATCGCGCGACGCGTGAAATAACCGCGAACTCTTTCTCTTTTCACGATAGTCGCGCATAGCGCTCATTAACTATCGAAGAATTTATTCGATGGCTAGGAATTCTTCTTTATATTGTAACAAGACAAGGTAGCTATGCAGTGTAGGGGTGGTGAACTAGCAGGGTAGAGGTCTGTTAGATCATATATCAAACCTAATTAGAGAGCTGCGAGCAGGACAGTTTACAGTGCTGGCAGTGTGCCATTCATTACAGTTTGAGCAGAGCATCATGAATTCTATGGCTTTTTGCCGCCGTCTACCTAATTCCTGAGTGTTTTCATCAGTCCTGTCCTGTTCCTCGATGCTGCCGCTGTGCTAGGTGTTGGTAGCCCTAGCCGCTGCCCCTCTGGGTGGTGTTGGTGGTGGTGTTGTCTTGTCAGTATCAACTAGAAACGCGTTCTCGATTCCCGATCTGCTGGATAGGCCTCTGTGCGTTGTTGCACGTGCACGCCGAACCCTAAAGTGCTCTGTTACAATATATACTAAACTCTGAAGCGCTCTATTACACTATAAAAGGGCGATGTCGTCGTTTATTATCTTTATTAGTCGATCTTACTATAGTTTAATCTTAGAAATAACGATATTTATTAATAGAATTATAAGATAATTACTATAATAAATTATTTAAGATATTAACTATTACGCTAATTACGATACTTATCTTAATAGCGTTATTCTCACTAATTTATTATAGTATAGCGACGGAATAAAAGATTTTAGATATAATCTTTAGAGTATAGACCAAATGGTGTGTGGAATAGTTACGATGCATCGACTCGACTGTTTGCAATGACATCATTTCCAGCTCATCTCTAAGTGTGGGATTAGGCGAAACATTTCGCCTATATATTGAAAAATAGGAGAGCGGGGTACTGCCGCTGCGCTCAATAATAGGCCAGGGCACACGCATATTGCTATGACTAAGCATTATGATTAAGCATTAAATCGCCGGCTCCGCGGTCAACATCATTACTCATGCACCTTTCTCAGGCAGGCAAGTTATTTACACGTGACCACGGCCTTGTCTGGCAAGTTGGGATGGATTGATGCCGCTCTTAAGCGACGGCGTTGCCCACTACTTTTTTGGTGGTAATGGTGATTGTTACGTATCGTAAGATTTCGTATGTGCTTAGTTTCTGGTTCCTGCCGATTAGCCTTAGAGGGACACCTCGCTTGACCTTCTGTACCCAGTAGCCTACCCAGTAGCCCGGGTCTGGGTGGGTCAGAATTATGGGGCCCAAAATAATTTCGAGCGTAACATGTAAAGGTGAAGCCGCAATTGAAAGCGCCTGTAGAAAGAGATAGAACGATCGGCTTCTGGTTGAGGAGATCCTTCGCGTACGCGGCAGCGGCTATTGCGGGATACAATATAGTGGCCTGGTCCATCAGTTCTAAGTAACGCATTGCAGAGCTGGGACGAAAACGCGCAGGATTTGGGCGAGTCAGAGTTGGTCAGGCACAAACGGTAAATGGTTACATACCCCGCAAGCCCGCCATCATCTGCCCGTTACCCCTCGCCTCAAATTATCTTCAAGAGCTTCAACTCTTTACAACATACCATCCTCCAACTGGCAGTACAGTACTGTGCGCCTCAAATTTACCCTCTTCAAAAACGCCACTACTAGGTCCCTTTATTGGTGTCGCTCATGGATTCCCGCTCCCAGATATGGAAGCCTCTCGATATATCGAAAAAAGAAATCAGGCTCTTCATTCTCGCTCCCTCGAAGGACCCGCAGGACAGACTACGAGGGAGATTGATAACGAAGTCACTGGATCAGCACCCGCATTACGAAGCAATATCACATGCGTGGGGGTTCCCAGTGGCCAATCACAAGAAGGCTTCATGAAGCCCTTGAGTGGGTGCGGGACCAGGAAACCGAAAAGACCCTCTGGATCGACGCGATATGTATCAACCAGTACGATCTCAAAGAACGAGCCCAACAAGTGCAGCTAATGCAACATATTTTTCGTCGAGCCGCCAACGTTCTAGTCTGGCTTGGCCGTTTAATGTCGGATGCGATGGAGAACTTCATTTTGGCAATCAACAAGAAGGCTTTGTCGAATCGGGATTTTCGCTCTTCTTGGAGTGAGGCCGAAGTCAGAGAACACCAGGATGGGATTGTTGAATTCACAGGACTGGAATATTGGCACCGAACGTGGATCATACAGGAGCTCGCTTTAGCCCGCAGCGTGCATTTTATCTTCGGGTCTCAGCGCTTCACAATGAAGGACCTGGAAAAGGGACTATTTGTTGCACTCATGCCCACCGCGCTGGGACAACTTCTCAGGGACATTAGGCATATAGCAAATGCTTCCGATCTATTGTCTTTGGCAACCACCGAAAGTCGGGACGGGAATGCCGGGCGACTAACCCAATTGTTGTATATGAGCCGATGTTCGCGGTGCTCGGACCCTAGGGACCGCATTTATGGATTGTTGGGAATTATGACGAACATGTTCGACGCAGATTTCCTGGAAGCTGATTATGAACAGAGCACAATGGATGTATACACCAATTTTGCAGGCAGATTGATAAGCAAGAGTGGTTCCCTGGCGATTCTGAATCAGACAGAACATGTCTTCAATTCGGTTGTGGGACTGCCGACATGGGTTCCAGATTGGTCCTCACGATTTAATCATTCTTATGCTGCGTTCCGAAAACCTTATCACGAGAAGTTCAACGCATCTGGAACACATCTGAAAGACACATATTGGCCTGCGCCCGGATATACTCTATCTCCTAAATTGAAGCTCTGTGGCTTCCTCTTTGGCAGGGTAAGGGCGACTGGCTTATGCAACGATCGCAGGTACGATGAGGTTTTCTTGGACTGGAGAAAACTATACCCGGGGTCTGCAAAGTCATTCTCCCGCACAATGGTCCTTGATCACTTCACCAGGCCGGCAGACCTAAGGGATATCTATGTGATTTTACAAGGGTTCTCAGCAGTACCGATCGGCCAGTACCATCCATTCATCCTCGAAGCCACACTGTTCAGACGTTTCTTCGTCAGCGAGAAAGGACTCCCGGGCCTCGGGCCAATCGATACTCGAGAAGGAGATTCCCTCGCAATACTCGCTGGTGGCAAGGTACCATACATCCTGCGAAAGAGCCCAAATGCCACCGCTTCCTCCCCTAATCTATTCACCTTTGTCGGTGAGGGCTACGTTGACGGTGTTATGTACGGGGAGCTATTAGAAGGGCCTGAAGCGCATGTTTTTGAAGACATCTGGCTTGAATGAGAGGCATCTGCTTGATAGCTACATCTGCCATGGGGGGTGCGGGACCAGCGCCATTATCACATGGGACAGTAACTTGGACGCTATCCCGTCGCGGATGTCTAAGACTTTTTGTCTCTCTGTGTGAGGCACTATGTCTTTGAGTCTTGGATCCCACCGCCAATGCCAACCATGACTGGATTGCGAGAAACGTCCTCAACGTGTTGTAGGCCACGGTCGCCGCGGAGACTGTGCCATACACTCCCGCGGGTACGCATGCAATCACCGTATTGTGACCATTGATCCGTCCTAGCACATAGCCGTTGTTATCGTACGGTATTTGACCCTTATATTGTTCATGTTCTTCATCCAGCATGGCTCGGGCGGCCAGCAGCCCACCTGGTAGTTTTCGATGGTGTAGAGGAGGCATCGTCGAGGGAGGTTGGCAGATTCGGATGATGGGATGGCGGGGGCGATCCAGCTGGTGGTCGCAGGCGGTCGCAATGGAGGCACGACCTCGTGTCGGGGAAAGGCAGGAATCAGTGGAATCTCAAGGTCCAGCGGATCTGATATCATGGAAAGAGCTCAGATTCGGGCCATGGCTGGCGACTTCGGGATGAGCGAAGTAGAAGCATATTGACAGTAGAAATGCGTAGTTAGACTAAACGTCGAATCTCGCTGTTATGCACGCAAGGTCGAGGATGCGGCTGAGCCTTGGATGGCGATACATGTATTCGATTGGCGCTGAGATGGGTGCTCCATGGAGCCTACACGTGACCACGGCCCTTTGAGCTCAGCGGCTCGCCGAACTCCCAAGAGGCCGATTTGAGTCAATGTGGGAAAATGACGGGTACCGGGAATGCGTCCACCTTTTTCTGTGGTGGTCATTCTTCGGCTCACCGCTTCCTACCCCAAAATGGGCTCGTGGCTCCGGGTCCGGTTGAGTTGGGATAGATTGGTGCCGCTTTTAGGCTACGGCGCTGCCACTACTTTTGGGAAGTACAAGTCCTGTACCCAGTAGTGGTGATTGTCATGTACCGGGTACCCAGTACCCAGGGGATCGATCCCCTAAATAATAAGGAGATGTGGCTGCAACTTTTGGGGCTTTTGTGGCGCAGCCTGTCACCCCATTTCGACAATGAATCAACAACCGTTGGATCGCACACCCTCGACTTCCGTTTCCCTTTTTCTCATCCATTGGCCATTATCCCTCATTGACACCATGGCCCATGCAATGGCCGTTCTAGAGAGGGCCCGTCCTTATTCATGAATATTCAGGCTTCGCGACGATGGAGGATATAGCGGGGTTGAACTGGAGTTCGACCCCCGCCAGCAGACAGACCTTGAAACCTGCACCCGCAACTTCAGATTACTCTGCCTTTAGCACATCAAGACCTACGCCTCCTGTCTCCGGGAGGGCCTCTCCATTAAATCCGATATCGAGTCAGCCGCCCTCCAAACCATCTACCCCGGCCAACGACAGCTTTGCGAACCTCGTTTCCTTCGGGCCAGCATCCCATAAGAATCTCTCGTTGTTGGAACAGCAGAAGATACAGGTGGAAGCAAAGCTACAGCAGCAGAAAGCTCAGACCCAGAGATTGAACGACCAGTATGCTGGCGGAGATGACCAATTTTGGAACAACCTGGGCAGTGGAAGGGGGACGCCCGCGATCGACAATGCAAAGAATCAGACCACGAACGAGAAGAATCACGAGTTAGACGATGCCGACGACGATCTATTTGCCGCCTTCAACAAATCACCGGTTGCTAAAAATGACCCTATTACTGCATCTGTGCAGGAAAAAGCCGGGGACGATCATGACCATGATGACCCCTTTGGACTGTCACAACTTCCTCCTAGGAGGGCAGATACCGCCGCAACGGTGAGCACCGCTGCCGATGATGACGATGATGTGCTTGGACTCCTGGGAAAACCTGTATCCGCCCCAAGAGCAGAATCTCCCCCGCCCACCGCGAAGAAACAGGCTGCGGACCTCTCCCCGCAAGACAAAGCTGCGGCAGAGCTGGTCGATATGGGATTCCCAGCGGATAAGGCAAAAATCGCCCTGGAGGCTACAGAATCGGGACTGGATGTCCAAGCCGCTGTGGGCTATTTATTACACCAAGCCCACGCGGAGGCTCGCCAAAAGGCTCAGTCGAGAACCGCCTCTGGGCAAAGAGGTGATCCAGACAACGGCAGAATGAGCGCCCGGGCCGAAGCGCAAACAGCAAGGACGAGACCGCCGTGGGAAGACGGAGATGGTTCTCGAAATCGTGCAAAAGGCTCTGCTCATGCTGGCGAGAAAGATTTTGAACAGCTTGCAGCAGAGTTCGGCAGTAACTTCTTGAAGACTGCAAACTCTTTGTGGAAGCAGGGAACAAAACGAGTTCAGCAAGCTGTGCAGGAATTCAATTCCGATAGTGAGGCAGGCGGCCAGCCCCGGTGGATGCGGGAAGTAGCCGAGCGACCGACCAGAAAAGAACACCCACAACGGCAGCATGAGTCCGAGCCGGGGCGTGGTAGAAGGAGACCTAGCCCAGAAGCCCACGGTCAAGCAAGCATGACGGATGAAGCGATGATGTTGGAATCCAACAGACCAACACCTCCACCGCGACCTTCTTCTCCATCAAGACCAGTTCGACATTTCAACTCCAGCGCTGACAATTCCCGTGACCACTCCCCGATTATACACTCACGACTGCGAGAATCACTTCCTCAGACACAGCCGGCGCTTGTGCGGCAGCAACATCAATCTCCTGCCGCAAATCCGAGAGCTGCTCTGAACCGTGCTGCTGCCGAAGAGCAGGCTGCTCAAGCGTATGTCAGCTCAGCTCGACGGCGAAAACCACAACCTAATTCTGCACAACACGCATCGCCAGCAGCCGTTCCCGGGGCAGATCTTCTCGAAGGTGGTTTCAAAGACACTCCTTCAGCCCTTTCCCGTCCAGCAGCACCTGTAGGAATGAGCAAACCTCTCCCTCGTCCACAATCCCAACCAGTCAAGCAACTGGCCGAAGCAGCCCCAATTCAAGTCCGGCCTCCGCCGCCTCCCCGCGCCTTCCCATCCGTATCGGTCATTTCGCTACAAGCTAGCCACTCCCACCGTGAAAAGGGCAACGAACATTTCAAGCGCGGCGACTATGCTTCCGCGCATCAGTCCTATGCCACATCCCTGTCGCATTTGCCGGATACTCATCCGCTGACCATAGTGCTTTTGACAAACCGTGCTCTTACAGCGCTGAAGATAGGCGAGCCGAAGCAAGCCATTGTTGACGCTGATAAGGCTATCATGACCATCGGCCCCTCGAAGGGTGAGAATGAGATGATAGAGATCACCACTTCGGGCGACATGGGTAATAAGCCGATGCGCGAGTACTACGGGAAGGCGCTCATGCGCAAAGCCGAAGCCCTGGAACAAATGGAGAAATGGTCAGAGGCTGCCATCGTCTGGCGAGAAGCGGTGGAAGGAGGTCATGGCGGTGCGACAAGTATCCAGGGTCGTATGAGGGCAGAGAAGGCGGCAACCCCACAAAAACCGAAACCTGCCACTCCCTCAATGGCCGCCGCAGCGAAGAAATCAGGGTCCGCTAGTGCTCCACCCTCCTCGACTCTCCGTCGCGCAGCACCGCCCGCGCTGGCGACCAGCCTCGAGCCAGCAGAAGCGGTTTCTCGCCTCCGCGCCGCAAACCAGGCCGCGGATAAACTCGACGACGAAAAATTCCGGCTTTCCGAGTCTGTTGACGCACGCATCAACACGTGGAAGTCCGGCAAGCAAGACAATCTTCGAGCCTTGCTGGGATCACTGGACAGCGTGCTCTGGGAAGGGAGCGGGTGGAAGAAAACAAGCATGGCCGATCTGGTCCTCCCCGGCAAAGTCAAGGTGCAGTATATGAAGGGGATTGGCAAGGTACATCCTGACAAGGTACGTATTTCCATGTTTGTTATCCCATTTCCCATTCGATATGAAGTAGCCAGCCGCCCGTGGGGGACAAACCTCGCTCCATCAATCTCAATCGTCAAACTCCAGCTAATATCCAAGTTTGGTCCCGCTGGCTCGGTTATGTTGGGTTCCGTTTTTTCAATTAAATAGAGATCGATCAAAGCTGACTTCTCGACTTCTAGATCCCCACCGACGCCACCACCGAGCAGCGCATGATTGCCGGGGCTGTCTTCAGCGCCTTGAACGACGCCTGGGACAAATTCAAGGCCGAGAATGGATTATAAATCATACCTACCTAGGTAGTCATGAGCGGAAATGTTGTAAGGCCGAAAAAGAGCGTGTGCGAAGGAAGTGTCTCCACCAATGTTCGATTGATTGACCGCACTGCACAGCATCGATATGGCATATTTGAGGGCAGGACCAGCATTGAAAAGGAAAACATTGTAGAACCCACGCTTAGTCGATATCACAATATAGATGAAAGAGAATTTTTGGACCGTCATATAAAAAGGCACCGGCGAAGCTGTGCTGGTTGATGCAAGCTGGGAACATATATTCACCACCGATGGCGACCCGATCGGTTGCTCGGTCGATGAATGCTTCTCACACATATATTTGTACAATCGCTTCAAGACTCCGGTGTGTTGCACTCGCATCACTTCTTCTTCTGGGCGGTCTTCTGTCCTTTATTCGATTTCTTGCCCTTGGTCTTCCTCATCGCTCTGGCTGCTTTGGCTTCCATGCCCCTCTTCACTCGGAGCGCCCGTTTCTTCCACGCCAGCCACCGGTCGCTGCGATCGTACTCGCGCACCTTAACCCCCTTCCTCTCGGCCGCCCAGCCGATCGATGCGTTTGCCTCCCGATATGTCCCTTGGCGGTTGAATACCGGAGGAGGCGCGGCCGCTTGCGGAATGATTGCTCCTCCCTGAGCGGATTTGAACGGCGTTTGCTTGCTGCTCTGGCTCAAGTGGGCCTCGAGGAACGATTCGTCGGCTGAGATTTGAGACTCGGCCGATGGTAGGGGTTTCATGGGCGTCGCGTACATCCCCAGTCGTCTGCGGGAGGGTGCATTGCGTGGCGTGGGAAGCTGAGATCTCGGTCCTTCTTTCTCCAACGCCACGCCGATGTAGCGTCTCTTGGGATGCTTCAGGGGATCGCGATAGTAGCGCACATAGCCGTATTCGAGAGCGTAGAGGGTATGGTCTTTCCCGATGCCGACGTTCTCGCCGGGAAACCATTTCGTCCCTGGTAAACGGAAGAGTCAATAAAAATTTGGCCGGCAGTCGTATTTTGGGGGTAGGAGGGGGTTTCTGGCTTGCCTCTCTGCTTGAAGATTATATTTCCCGGGTGTACCCATTCTGAAGATCCCTTTTTAGCTCCTAGTCGTCTTCCTGCGGAGTCTGAGGGACCGTTGGCACGGCCTTGCTGCGCGTGCGAAGCATGTCGGATGAAGATAGTTGGGGTGCGCGGGTTCAGGTGCGCGTGTTTTGAACACAGGCTCAAGGCATTCAAGGACGATGCTAGTGCGGCAAGAGGCGCATCTGAGGTCACCACAGATCTGTATATTCGTGGTTGGAGCATCATGGAAGGGGTGGTGGTTAGAAAGAGAAATGGAAGATCTCTGCTCGTAGTCGTTCATGCATGCATTGGAGGGAAGCAAGCAGTTGAAAAGTCCAACTAACCGTTCTGGGCTTAGAATCCCATCACGTGTGAGTCTGGATGTCAAGCCTTGTAATGACTGCTGGCAGCAAAACACCCTGACAGCACCGAGCATCAGTTGACTCGCTGGGGTCCTATCAATATCTACATACAATGAGGTATACAAGTATAATTTGCGTCGTTTTCCGCTTCAAATATCTTTTGCAACCACCTCACCAGCATCGTCACTTCTCACATAACCAAGACCGAACAACATCCGTAACTTAGACGGGAGCGAGGCGATGAAATCGAGCGGGTATCACCATGTTGTAGCATAGGCTAGAGCTAGCCAAGGGATGTTGCGGTATTCACAACACCTGTCGCTGGAAATCTGCGTCCAAGAAGGTATCCTCTTCGCCTATGATTGCTGTTTATATGCGTCACATAGTCAATCCTCCTTGTGCAATCATGCTTTGGCAATGCGGTGACAAACCGACATTTCTGCAGTGGATGGGGTGTTGAGACTTTCCAGCATCTGAGGTGGGATGCTTGAATCACGCCAGTGGGTGCCCATTCGGAGGCTTTTCTCCAATCTGATGAGAGGAGCCTGCATCAACGGGCACGTTGCCAGAGCTCACTCTAATGTCGAGGAGTTCCTGCTCCAGCTTCTCAATCAAGGTGATCAACATCCATTCTGTCAGGTAATCCGTCACATTCATAGGATTGCTCGGATGCAACCAATCGATTAATCCATCCCCGTCACGAAAGTCTTCGGTTGTCCTGCTTCTGGTTCGGGTCGGAGAAGTCGCGTCACCATTTGGTTGGTCCTCACCTTCCAAAGGCTCAAGGGGTCCCATCAAATCAATGATATACTCCCAGTCTTCGAATGTGTACTCTGGCTTCTGTCCATCGTGCTGGTGTCTCAGATGATCCACGATAACTTTTTTGAGCACCTTTGCCAGCAGATGGTTCCTGTCGTGAGCGTTTGGAGGGAACTCTCGAGGCAACTTGCCTGATATATGACAATCTTTCAGTCGCATGCAAGCTGGCGAGCTAAAAGACTCGACACTTACCAAAATGACCTTTCTTCCCTCCATCCTTGGGCTTTCCACTAAATGGGAGAAGCTTTCGTGTCAGCCAGTGCTTCTGGGCAACAAAGTACGGATTTCCGACCGCCTTGGCGATGCTGGAAACCAACATTGTCCATGTCGGGATAGCAATCAGCGACCAGAGAACGAAGAAAGCCTTTGCGGAGGCGCTCTTCAAAGGCAAGTCACCGTAACCAATGACGAGCAGTGAGGTGAAGGCAAAATAGATAGCCTCAAAGTAAGACCAATGTTGTTGGTGCTCACAGACCCAAAAAATGACAGCGCCTATGAGCCATAAGGTAAACCAGACGGTCGCCCACAGACCCACAGTGTATCCCAAGCGCTTCTTGGCTGATCGAAGTAAGACCTTTTTCATCAGTTCGAATTCCTCGCGTTCCTTGGCCTTTCTGTCGTCCTCTGATATGCCCTCTACAGGCTCAATGGGCACTGAGCCATTACCGGTGGGATGATAGGCGTGGTTGCCATTTGCACCCGGGTTTCCTGTTCGGGCACTCCGTGCTTCGACTTCCTTGATCCGTTCTCGATCTCGAATGTGAATGGCCCAGATCTCTTTGCTGCGATTCAGGACCACTGCAGGAATGCAATAAACAATGAAAACCAGGAATGTGACGCCGAACGCAGCGTAAGGAAACAACAATGAACGACCGAGGTGAGTGTGAAGATATAAATCACCGAAACCGATTGTTAGAATGGTAACATCTGCCCAATACACTGCGTCGAGATAGTCCCAACCTTCAATGTTGGAGAAGACAATGGCGCCGATCAAAATATACGACATGAACACAGTAGTCAGAAACATCAGTCGGTGGTGGCCTTTTGCAAGCTCGACCGGGGAGTCTCGTTGAGAAGTCCGAACGTGTGCGATTGTATAGGCAGTGTATACCGTCACTGTTGAGGTGATGAAGTACAGTATAGCTGCGAGGATGGCATAGTAGAATGCCTGGTTGAAGCCATATTGTGGCGTAGAGGAGTTGTTGAGGGCGACGCAGGCGCCTATGACGAGGCCAATGAGTATGAATGCAGCCAGGTCACCAGCGACGATGTTGCCAACAACGAATTGGAAATTATGTCGCCTTAAAGTAGCGTCTTCTCTTTCCACAAGGAGGAAGATGAGGACGTTGGCCACGACACCTAAAGCCAGGGAAATTGCATTGAGAGCGATTAACCACGCCGGGTCTGAGACGTCGCCGCCGCCGTTGCTGTCGTGTCTCCACGGCCTCACCAAGGCGCAGATATTGAGTGCGCTGGCAATAGGGCCAAAAGTTCCTGCAATGAGCGGAAACACAGTGATGGCGAACCATTCTCGTCTATCGTAGCAGTTAATTGATTAACCCGGGCGGTTGGCATGGTCGTGGTTTTGCTGACCTTAATGCCTCTTCCTTCTTCTCAGTCTCATCTTCACTTGTAGCCTTGCCTTGAGCCCATTCATGACCCTCGAGATGGCTGAAGCTCCGCTGCCTGGTGGGCATAGTCAAAGAAGGAGAGGCCTGGCGTTCAACTAACTGGTTCCTGGAGGCGAGGGGTTTCGATCAGGGGGATGAGTTGGATCTGGTCTGGATTCGCAGGTGCACCTCGCCATCTAGCTTCTATAGGGCTAGACAGTCTGGATAAGTGTAAGAGTCAGGCAAAACACAGGTTTGAATTGATTCGCTGTGAGCTGTCGCTAGAGATGTTGGAATATACACGTAGCGGGGAATAATGAAGAGTGTTGCCGTTGTGATGGGAGTTGCGTGTAACTAAGTAAGCCTACGGATAGCAAAATAGCTTGTACTTGTACTGTAGTGAAGGATCATGCATGTCGAGCTAATTAAGGTCTCGAACAAACGAGATGGATAGAGTGGGACGATGGATGATAGATGCCGTGCAAATCGTGTGATGTCTATTCGAGGGCTGATGGTGGTGAGGTCGGGTGATGAGCATCCTTGCAGCTGAACGCCTCAATGCCAAGGCCAACTCTTCATTTAACCCAGCCTTGCCCACCATCGCCAGCCTCGTGTTGAGCTCGAACGCGTATGCTTGTCACAGGATCTCTCTCAGTGCAAATCCTTTTGTTCGGAGTCCTTCTCGCGCTCCATCGGAAAATGAACAGTCCGAAACGACCCTCTTTCGCGTGGAGACCCGACGCTGGTGGTCTACTCCGTACGGAGGACGAGGTACCTCAGTCACATCTGTTATCCTTGCTGCAGCCCAGAAAATCATCATCTTTGCATGCTAAAGGAACTGGAGGCTGGACGACGAGATGAATGTCCGTATTCCCATGTTCCCATATTCCCATATTCAGGCCTTCGGCCAGTTTCTCGTATGGTTCTGGCAACCTCAGAGAAGGTGTTATGGGTCCTCAGGCTTGCAGCACCTTTCGAACGCCATTATATCCGCAGACTACAGCCAAATCTCTCATGCTGCTAAAACGCAGTATCTTTGCGCCGCTTACGGATGGTGATGAAGTCGCTCCCTGCTTGGTGATGTGTCAAGTGCCTTTCGTTCTCCGTTTCAGGTCTTTCTGCAAACTCTTTGAAAGCGCCTTATTTTTCTCCTCGAAGAAGATTTCGGCACAGAATACACAGATGCTGGGATAATAGACAAGGTAGTCTTTTTGATTAGTGTTGGCTATTCCTTGGTAGAGAGAAACCTCAGTCCTCACAAAGGCCCACGACCACAAAGGAAAGCCTTCTAGACAGCCTTGACGCAATAAAGGATAGAAACCAGGCAAACCATATCCTTCGCGGCCCTGTGCCTAGAGCAGGCCATGAATGAAACTCCTTTGAAAATCTGTTCGCTGTTCCACATCCGCTCGATCACGGTGGTAAATAGATACTCCCAAAAAGACCTATTCGTAGACCTTAACAGGACGCCCTTGAAAGAATTGAGCATATCCGTTTCAAAAGTCAACTTTCTCTGCTTGTAATTGACCAGCGGTGTGTAGAGGGGTGGGCGGCCCAGTACACCTTCTCGACCGGGTTTGGGTTGCGATTTCAGGAGCACCTCCGGATTGAGGTACGACAAGGACCAGTTGTACGATTGGTGACCTCTATAGTTGGACTTCGCCAATCCTGGAACTTCAGGGATTGTGCTCATTCTGCATACGAAGACTTGCTAATCCGTGACGAAGAACATTGAGTCGATACCAAGCCCTCCTGATAAGTCCACCCTCGCTGTGACCAGACCGACCATTCCAAGCAATCTTGTAAGCTTGGTAATGTGCCAACATACTCAGCTTCTGCCCTAGTAAACATGGATTCTTCCGTCCTCTTATGTTTTGACACTCCCAACAATCCATAACTTGAATTGCTCCATAATGCCACAATGCTGGCCAGGGAACCCTCATATATAGACCCCATCGTGGTAAACTCATTGTGCATGGTTTTCAAATGCTGATCAATGCAATATTTGTCAATCCATAAATACTTCTCGTCGAATCCCAGCACGACGCTTATCGCATCCTCGACTCGACTCGACTGTTCGTGGCAGATTGCATGGCAGGGGCCTCAATTCTCGTTGCGACTCGGGATCCCCCCCCCACCGTCGTGGCTGGTTTCTGCACCAAACGTAGCTCAGGTATATGCATCTTGTCTCAGGGAGCAGACGCTTGATCTTCCGCTCGGCGCAGTCAATGACACAAAGATCAACACCAACGACCTCATAGTTTCCCAAGAGCAACAGCGCTTCCCTAAACAAGTGGATAAGGTGGACTGCGGGAATTGATAGCGGCACGCCACCATACACCCGATCACAAAACAGATCTTGATCGACGTCGGACTCTTGCCTCAAATATCAGAAGAAATTCATGCCCATCAAGCAATTCACCAAGAGGCCAACCTAGCTCTCTTCGCACCCATTCCAGTGCCTCAAGCGGCACCGTATGATAGGAGTTTCAGCTTCGAGGTCAACTCTTTTCGAGGAGGATCGGAGGAGGACATGGTGACAGTGGAAACGCTCTCAATATAAGCGTATGGACTACATTATCACCAAGACAGAGGACTGCACTAGGATACGCAATATTAATTCATTGGGAAGACAGGGCAGCAGCTACAAGAGGGGGGCGGTGTTTGCGCTTCGCCCAGTCGGCGAGGCATTCCATTGCTCGAGCGACTGTCTGAGGCTTTTGCTGCACCTCATGTAGCAGATATTTTGGAAAGAAACTTACGCCCGCAAGACTTTTAGGATAGGATCTTAATAACACACGGTTGCATGAAAGAGCGAACTGGACTAAAGATGGGAGTGAAGGTCTGAAGGCATTCGTCAGGGAGCATCGAGACGGTGCCGCTTTTACATTGCCAATCAGGGGAGCCAGCATGGGCTCAGCACATGCTAGTGGGCTTGGCAGACAATATCGTGTTGGGTTGTCGACACCTGGCATGCCCATCGTTCATCGCCGCCCTTCTCTCACATCTCAATCCCAACCATTCTCAATATCTTGAACACCGTCATGAAAGTACTCATACCTATTATGCTCCTTCTGGCAGGCTTTGCCTCCGCTCAATTTCAGTTCTTTGAGCAGTTCTTCCATGGAGGCCAGCAGCACCAAGGCACTCAGGAGAAACAAAATGTCCCCAGCGATTCCAACTGGTATCGCCAGAACTGGGACGGTGGTATGTTCTTTGGTTCTTTCGTCATTTCGCCATGAAACACATCTGTGCAATAAGTTCCACCATGCGCCCACCTCGTTCAATCATGATTTTGGCCCCAAGCATGGAATCTCCAGTCACATCGATGCTCTGAAATGACAATGGCTGACTGGCCAACCACCTAGCAACCTGCGACAAATATTTATGCCCGAATACACTCGCTTGTGTTCACTTCCCACACCACTGCCCGTGCCCACATCCAGATGTTGAAGACAAAGTTGAACTTGGGGAAGGGATAGCCATCTGTGCTAGCCGAGGAGGTTTTAAGGTCGGCGAGACTGCGCGCAAAATCGAATTGGCAAGGAAGGGTCTATTGTGATGCCCGCCGTGAATCCAGCAACGAACATCCCTGGAAATTCCCTGCATAGACCATTTTCCGAGCATTTACTGAGTGAGTTACTCCATCCTGAGTTGTTGACGAAAGCTAATTGTCTATTCAGGCCATTCGCCCTACCAAGGTGAAGTGTTTCCAATGCATGACATGAGGGTGATGAATGGATTTATACGCTGAGCAATTCTTGAGAATTCTCAAAGCAAGGAGTTGCCGAGAAGGCGTGTTCTTTGAAAGTCGATGAATCTCTCCTGGCACGACTTCAATCGGGTCCTTTCAGCCTCGGCCCACTTCTCACTCTTGGTCCCAACAAACCAGGTAGAAATCCAGGTTATCTGTAACTTTTCACATTTAAGCCTTCACATCCATGTGAATCTTGAGCAAATTTCAGCCTTTTGCTGAACCGTTTTGGAGCTTAAAGTGCCGTGATTGAGGAGCAAGAATCGGGTAATGGCAACGCATTCTGAACTATTCTCTCTGGAGTCAACAGCAATTCTACACTAACGGATTTCGACAGTCGCATAATCCTGCTGCGGCGCAAATCGTGATAAAAGTGTTGCATATCAACCCTGTGGGCAATGGTTGGTCATGGATCTTGAATAAGAGTTGTCCACGTTGAAAATCGACCGAATCCACTGGTTCTTCATGCTTTCTATGATGCGGTCTTCTTGACGATTCGATGGCCTAGCTATGGCCATACGCCTCCTAGCCGCAATACGAGCCTCTCTATGATCAGTGGATGTCACATCGAGTTAAAGGACGATCCAGTTCAAGCGTTTATCGCTTTTTTTTCTTTGTCTGCTCAGATACTGGAAGGGGCCAGGAGGACTGAAATCTGATCACAGGCGGTAGCCGTTCGTGGCGTCATCAAGGATTATGCCACGAAAGGAACGGTCACCCAAGATGTCGGCGTACTATACATCCACGAGATATCACCTTTCCTCGCCCCTACCAATCTCTCTGCGCAGCGAGGTGGTCATTGTCGTTGAGCGAGTACTACGAATGGGAACAACACGCTCAGAACGTGCCTCGGGCATGGCATGAGAAATAAAATTCGGAAATGTCGAAACGATCAAGACCAATCTGCAGTATTGACAGAGCAGGTGAAGCAACTCGACTGAAAATGTGTCGGCAGTCAAACCAGAAGATTCGCAGGTAGAAACATCGACATCACAATACAGATAAGGCGTGCCACGTTCGCGACAGCGCTCGGGAACGGCACCGAGAGTCAAGAGCTGGCTAGAAGTTGTGATGAAGCCACAATAGCGGCAAAGGCACCACCAGATCAGATATTTCTGACATCGTCAGGAAGAGGCGTCGGGGTTGGTGGTAAATTAGGTTGATGGCGAGTAAGGTCGAGGATTTTGTCCTTCGACGAGTTTTCATATTGGTCGGTTTACCAAATGGCGCAGGTAAGAGATGGGATAAATGCGCGAGGAAGCATCGCGTGGATTTGGACTTTAGCAAGTCAAAACGTGAGCTGAAGGCGGACAAGGTGTTAGTGGCGTCTACCCAGATTTGTTGCGTACAAGAGGCGCTGTGTCCAAAGCTAGATGGGGCTTTGGGATATTAGTTGTCGCAGCTGGTGCATCAACGGTTGACTAGATGGAGTGAAGTGGGTGCTGAGGAAGTTGTATGAAGTTCATGGATGGCACACATACTGTAGGTACCCAGTACTTACCAAGTAGGTACCCAGTACATGATGTTATTTTCGGGCTCAAATGACGTCGTTGGCACCAGGAGGATGCCGGTTCAATCGAGGGACTCGGCACCCCACCCCGTACTTACCTTGTACCTAAGAGGTCGAGATGACCCAGACTTCTTCATGAGAAGGTCACGTCCGCGCTTACTCTCAAATTGATATGTACCTACTTGTAGGTACTGATGCTGCGAGGCTGGTGATGCTAATACGGAGTCTTAGAGCCGGTATTCCGAGCTAGCGAGCCGCTAGCTGAGACCAGCGCAGTTAGTGGGGCTGGTGGCCGCTCGTGGCGCAAATTGTGTCAGCCACTTCCAACCTCATGGCGCCCACTTCATTCGGAGACTTCGTCCAAGTTTGCCGGGCGAAACCAACACACCCCGCTGGCCCCCGGAATTGATGGCCATGCAAGGTTCCATCCACATCATCTTGGTCATCGTCGCCTTTTCGTTCTGCCCTGCACAGCGAGGTGTTCTGGAAATCCTGTCAATCATTGTTATTGCTTGACCACCTTTGGTTCAGAAGTCTACCATCGTGGACGACGCCGCCCACGCGAGCACTTTCTCCATCCGAATTCAGCCATAGCATCCTTTTGCATGGGTTCCAATGCTAGTTTGTTGGCTTTGTGCGCGCACCCGGGTATCCTAGTCTGTTTATTGTCAGAGGTGATGGGGGTGAAGCCGGGATAGCCTGGAGATGTTTCATTCTCGCTGGTGCCTCTCTGATGACCCATCTCAAGAGTCCCCATTCGGCTGAAACGAAGCTGCCGGATCGATCCTGATCATGCAAGAAGAAGCCGAGAGTCAGGCTGGCTCACCCGGCCCATCAAACTCCAAAAAACGGCGCTATGCTCGTGTGAGCAGAGCCTGCAATGAATGTCGCGTCCGCAAAATTCGATGTAATGGTCGGCAACCATGCGAACCATGCGAAGACTTTGAACGTTGTCAGTATTTCAAAGAATCCCGCTACCCCCTTCTCAGACCACTGACAAGCCATAGACTGTACATTTACATCTACACGTGGACAACGCATGTCCGGCGCTCCACGAACGAAAATCCTTGAAGATCGTCTGCGCCGGGCTAGAGCCTTGATAACAAGACTTCAAGCCCAGTATCCGTCGGCCCAACTCAATGCTGAGGTCAATAGCATCTTTGATTCTCCGCCGGGGTCGCCTGTCCCCACTGATTCAGAGGCTCTGGGCTCGGTTGATTCCAGCTCTGCAGACCACCTGGAGAACATGTTGGACGGTAAAGGCCGACTCACCTCGACCAAAAACTCCACCGAGTATTATGGCGGTGGCTCGGGCTTTGCGTTTCTTCAACAGACGCAGCTGCTGTTCAATCAAGACTCCCCCACCACAGAACTCCGAAACAGTAGCCACCTGTCTCTCGACGCCATGTCCAGGCTCTTCGATTCGCCGTTGCCAGATAAACAGGCTCTAGCAACCGATATCCCCATCTCGAAGCTTCTGCCATCGAGGCAATCTGCCACAGAGCTCCTGTACGCGGTGTTTGGACAGACCTATCAATTGCTACAGTTTCTCCATGAACCCACCTTTCAAAAACAAACGGACCGCATATACAATCTTGATCCAATGGACTTCGAAGATTCCGACCATGATTTTCTACCACTCTTCTACTCGGTGACTGCTCTGGGGTACCTGTTTCATCAGAAAATGCACCACAAGTACGGCTGTAAAGGCGCCGTCAACCAAGCGTGAGTGGGGAGGACACCCGTGAATTCTCAGATGTTGACGATTTTCAGAATGCGGCATTTCATCGCGGCACGCCGAATGGTGGACCTCGATCGGTGTCGCGATATTCCAACGCTCCAGACCTTACTCTGCCTGATCCTCTTCCTGATCTCGACGGCCCGTCTTGCCACAGCCCACACTTTTATTGGATTGGCTGTCGCAGCGGCCATGAGGATGGGATTGCACTCCCAAGCCTCCTGTGATGGGCTCTCTGACCTGGAGAAAGATGTCCGGCGAAGGACATTTTGGACGATCGTCAAGCTAGATATCTACAGCGGTACGGTCCTCGGACTTCCGGGGATGATTAAACTTGACTATGTGGATCAGCCCAAGCCGAGTGGCCATATTCGTGACTATGCGAATGAGGAGCGGGGTGGCTTTGCCTCTCCGAGCACCAGGCGGATGTTTGCAGCTTCGGCACAGTACCTAGGCGTCCTGTTGATTATGAGCAAAGTGGTGCAGAAGTTATATCCGAAGACTGATACGGAAGCTCACCAGGAGGGTGAAACAAAGAAGATATATGTCAGCAATGCCACCATACTCGAGATCGAGAATGATTTCAAAGCGTGGAGGGACGGGCTGTCTGACTCACTTGGCTTGGCTGAGGGCAATAACGACCTGAGCAGGTAAAGTACACTCGACGTTCCCTTTTTTTCACGCGGCGCTAACTCACCAAAGCATCGTTTATGAATTGGAGATGGTGCACAATTTCGGTTACATCCTCCTTTACCGCCCATTCCTGCATTACTTAGCAAAAGCTAAAACTGAGAATCCGCCAGACGCACGACTCTTGCGCTGTGCAGCATGCTGTGTCAAAATATCTAGGTTCACCATCTCCCGCTCCGACGAGATGCTCCAAAAAGGCTTCCTTGCTCCCGCCGCGTGGCAATCGGTGTACACGGTGTTTTTGTCACTGGTCACGCTGATTTTCTTTCTGGCTACACAGCACGGCAACAAGGACTATGCCGCCATCCAGAAGGAGACGGAGACGGGGGTTCGAATCCTCGCTAGCACATCTTGCCAGGATATTGGTTCAAGGAGATGTCTAGACGTTTTGAGAGTAAGTTTGAGTCGCTATGGCTGAGGTTTTGGCGTGCTAACAGGTCGTTTCCAGGTGCTCACTAAAAGGCTCTCGCACATCATCAACCTCGATATTGACGAGATCTCAGCAGGAGTTCAAACATTCTGTCAAGACGCCACCGGAGATATAGCTGCCCCAAAGCCGGGACTGTTCTGCAGTGATTCCAACTTTCCTCTGCTGGATCGTCTCGGAAGAAGGAGGTCGACTGAAACGCTGGTTATCCCAAATAACCAGCAATTTGTGGTGCAGGCTCCGTCCGGGTCCCTGCAAAATAGTCCATTGCACAGTCTACTCAGCACTGCGCCAATCTATTCTCCCTCTCCAATGGCTTATCCGACTCAAACGTCTACGTGGGAACAAGCAGCGGGATGGCCGAACGCGGCAAGCAGTCCTTCTCTTGCAAGACCATCCCTGAGCCACGCTTCCCCTCCACCACCCGTGGACGTTCCTGAATCCTTTCTGCATTCGGATATGGAGGTGCCATACACTGATGCGTTCGCGTGGCCGTTCCAAGTGACGGCAAACGTGGCGAACGGACATCACGACAGCACTGATACATCGCAACCACAACCGGAACCTCATGGACTTACACCTCAAGACATTGCAGCCTTTATGCGGATTAATCCTGGCGACGAACCTTTCCTTTAACCTTTGAAATTTTGGGGGGCTTGGCCGAGGCCGGGACAGTATATTCTGTGGGAGATCAACCAGCAAAGCTCGTTCGCGACCAATGTTTTGCAGCAAATTCTGGATCAAAGAGTCTGTGAAGCATGCATCTGCCAGAAAGTGATGTTTGTTTTTATTTCAGGTATGATATTTAGGTCCCGTGATTGATGAACTGGCCAATGCAAGTGATGAAGGGGTGGAGTTGATCACGCTTGACGCCTTTTTCTTGCCTGCTCAAGGTTGTCGTGATCATGGGTCACGAGGCATGATATAGGTTACATATGCCCTTCCGATCTGCAGCCCTACGGAATGTTCGATGAAGCTTCCATGCATCTGGGCGGAAAGCCTCGGCTCACGACACCTGAGAGCAGTCGGGAGAAGTACCTGATGGGCTGGGTATTTCCTAGCTGCGGGGTTTCTTTTTCGACAAGGACAAACAGGGCGCTGGTCACATTGTTCGTGGGACGGTCTCACTCCCCACATTATCAGGCCAACCTCAATGCGAACACGACACAAGGATTCTCACATTAGCGGCGCAAGACCAAGTACCTGCACAACCACATGGAGCCAATGCATCGAGTCAAGCGAACCGTTGTGCCATGTGCCGCACTTCCTGTATCTCCCGATGCTGTTGGCTAGTTTCATGGTGTTGCTCTCCCCCCTCTTTCGGGGCACTGCCACCCGTCAAAAGTGAGGCTACAAGCACGCGGAGAGAGGCTGAGATGCTGTGAACACCCATGGTCGGATTCCCTAGATACTTTACATGTGCCCCAACTTCACCACCAATGTGCCTTTCAAACTCCTGTTCTTGCCCACCCACCTCTTTGGCAATATATATATAAGACAGGCGAACTCGTTGAGGACAAGCAAATAGGACGCTATTCCTTGCTCGCTCACGGTACACCAACACTAGGAGGCTACCAAAATCAGTTACCGTCATGGACCCCTTCTCGCTTACCGCAGGCGCTCTCCAGATAGCTGCTGCCTGTGTTTCATGCACCAGTACCGTGATAAAGATATACGGGGATATCAATTCCGTCGACGCTCGAATCAGGTCCTTCTGCGATGAAGTAGCGGCTTTGCGAGCCACTTACGAGAGCCTGGAGAAGAGCCTGTCTTCACCTCCGCTAGCTGAGGCGGTGCGGGTGGCCAATCAGACCGATGACGGCGCCCATTTGTGGCGACAGATCAAAGATGCGCTCGATGATTCCAAGAATACCATGAAGCGAGTCAATGACATTCTCACTCAGATTGCAAAAACATCTGGATTCGCACGGAAGGTGAAAGCTCACTTACAAGAAAATCTCCACAACGGCGAACTGTCTCGACTCCGCCAGCGCATCCAATTCTTCAACTCGGCCTTGTCGCTGCCTATCCAGATGGTCTGCGTCATGCTCCAGCTTGAACAAAGAGGAATAACAACCGAGCATCAGACATCTCTGGATGCCAAACTGATCGCACTAGAGCGAACCATGAGGGCGCTCGTTCAAAGTCTCAATTCGCCCTCCCCTTCGCAGACTCTGGGTGGCTCGACGATCGCTGCTACAGAGAAATTGCGGTTGGACCAAGATGATGGAATGAAGACTTATATTGCCTTTGCCAAACAATTTCTGAGTACCGCTTCCGCTGCTGCCAGCACGAGGTCGTCGTTGAGTACCATCTCGCCAGCCATCGAGCCTGATGCCCTTCGTGATATGCCCAAGACCTCGGCCAACGGAGTGCCGCTCCCAGCAGATCGCAGAAACCGCGTGGAAGGCTGGATTCAACCTCCTTCCACCTCTGTTCTACAGTCAGGCGGGTTCGCTCGACAGCCTTCTAGATCGGCCAGAGATCATACAGACGCTCATTCCGAGGTGGAGTTCCTGCGAACTCAAAACCACCTGAAATTGGGCCAGGAGAGCTTTGAAGACGGCGACTATGCCAAGGCAGAGCGGCATTTCCGAAAGGCTTTAGCTCTGATGGCGCGTCATGACTTTGAGGGCAGGATATCCTTTCAGCCAGCGGAAGTAGTTCTTATGCTGGCGGACTGCTGCCGGCAGCAAGAGAAGCTTGATGACGCAGTCAAGCTGCTGGAACCGGTTGCGGCCATGCGCACTGACATATTCCCAAGCAGCTCGAAGGACCAGAATAGCCCTGAGGAGCCGCAGCCAGTTTCGCATCAAGTTCCTGACAAACTGCAAGCATTAGCAGCGAGCCACATGCTGGGACGTGTATACATCCTCAAGAGCGATTTCGACGCGGCGGAGGAACATGGACTAAGGGCGTTCACGGAGCGTAGGAAAGAACTCGGGCCGCAGGACGAGAAGACATTGGAATCTGTGCAGTTGGTCATCGATGTCTACAGAACACGCGGTGACGACGGTGATGAAGAGGAAGCCGAAGGGTACGAGGTGTTTCTCTCTCCTCCCGAGAAGGCGACACCTACAGTTTCCACTGAGAAGCTCTTGAACAAGGTCGGAAAACCTCAGCTCAGCCCGGCCCTGGTTTCACCAGAATCACCTCCAGCTGCGGAGGCGCAAAACAGTCACCGACCGAAACTCGTGAACCGGCTACTGCATCGTGGTCGCCCCTCTCAGTCGGGTTCAGCTTCAATTCTGCCGTCGCCGGAATTGCTTAGGCTGTCCATTTCCAGGTCAGTAGCACTGAATGATGCGCTGGATCCTGACCCTGCTGGTCCATTTGGGATTCGGGGCATTAGTTCGCCCTCAGAAACGTCGACCCACGACCGCTCTCTGTCCATCAATGATGATAGCTCAATAACGACCCCTGGAAGCGCGCAGCTCGAACGATCTTCATCGAGCAAAACCCTTGAGCCCACTTATCAAGCCATAGCAGACCTCTGTCAGGAAAGAAGACTTGATAAAGCGGCTAAGGTCGCCTTGCAGTATCTAAATACCTACCAGTCCAACTATATGGTCATCCGAAAGCCAGAGCTCAGGGACAATATCCGCCACGGAACCGGGCATGGTCTCGCCAGGACCGGGCGAGGATACGCGCCTCTACATTTCTTTTGTGAACTCAAGGAGGAGCACGCGGAGGAGGTGAACCTACTGATCAAACATGGTGCGGATGTCAATGCCATTGCTTTTCAAGCGGGCTATACCCAGTCAAGTCCCAAAGATCCCTTCACCGCCTTGCAGCAGGCTACTGAGAGGGGTTTTTCCACCATCACAGGTCTATTACTAGCGGTGAGTGGCATCAAAACCGACGTTCGAGACCCAGAAGGATACACACCGTTGATGGTGGCCTGCAGAAAGGGCCATCACAATATCGTCAAGCAGCTGCTGGAATTCCCACTGCCGACCGAGTTCCCAGCGACCTGGCATGGCAACACACTCCTCCACGACGCTGCGAGACGCTGTGACCCAGTGCTAGTGGAAATGCTTTTGGAGCATACCGCTAACATCGACGAACGAGATCGGTTCAGCAAGACGGCGCTGATGCACGCCGTGCTCAAGGCCGACATAGCAGATCCGTCTCAGAAAAGGAGACGGATCAGGGGCCGGTGCAAAACAGTGCGAGCTCTGCTCGAAGCAGGGGCCGACCCTACGCTCAAGGACCACCGGATAAACAAGACGGTGCGAGACTATGCTATGGAAGAAGACGATGCCGAGTTGTTGATGCTCCTGGGCCAGGTGCCGAGGACAGGCATCAGCGAGCTAGTGGCATGAATTTGTGTGGTTGTTCAGCTAGGCGTTTGCATCTTGCTCTTGAGACAAATTTGATCGCCATGGAGGATTGTTGCGGCTTTGTAGCACTAACAATTAGAACTTGATTCTCTGGACCTTCTCGCTCGATACCAACAAGAGCACCGCCACACACAGAGCGCCACAGCACCATTACGTCACACCATTTCTAGGTAGCAATGTGGCGCAGTACCACTGTGGCGCCTGCTGTATAGGGGCCAAAGGCACCAAGCAATGCAATGAAGCATGTGGGGTGACCAAGTGCACCAAGTGACGCTCCAAGGCCACAGCTGAGCCTCAGTTTCATGCGACGAAGACTGAAACTTGCAGACAGCCAACACGCACCTTCTGTCCTCAATACTGCTACCAAGCCGTGTACCGAGTATCGCGCACACAACTATTCAATTCATCCCTCAGCAACTCAGCCAAAATGTCCGACACTATCCCGGCGCTTCTCATCATCCTTATCACAATCCTGTGTAAGTCTGGCTTTCACTCTTGTCGCACGGAGCTGCCATATTGAGCCACTCCTTCGGGCCTTCCCACCCTTCAGTCATGTTCTCTTGCTGACACTCAAATATCTAGGCCCTCCGGTGGGAGTCTACCTGGTCGCAGGCTGCGGCGCCGACCTCTTCGTCAACATTTGCCTTACACTCCTTGGCTACCTCCCGGGCCACATCCACGCCTTCTACATTGAATATGTATATTTCGATAGGAGGGATAGGGCCAGACACGGACAATTGACAGGCCGTCACGCCCCAGGAGTGTATAGTGAGAGAGTGCAGCACGGAGGGGCCGTGGGGTACGGGACAATTTAGAAACAGGGTCCTCGACGCAGGCGGGTTGAGTGAGACGAAGTTAGGCGGGTCGCTAGAAGAAGAGGTGTCGGCGAGGCTATGGAGGTCTACTGAGCGACGTCAATCCTAATGGGGACCGCGACTTTCCCCGGTAACAAGGACTGGGGTTGTGAAAGCAAGGCGCAACGATGGGACGCCAGCCCTTCCCCCGACACCATGGCATGTGGGAAAAATGGCATTGGGGTTTCGACAACGAAGACCGAGATTATTCTTGTTTTGTACCATATCTGACGTCCCTTGCTTGTATCGACGGCGGGCTGCTAAAGACCGACTGGGGTTCTCTTCTATAAACCTGCGATGGTTAAATATCCACTACAGTCGACGATTGAGGTAGCTACCAAGCTATATATATATTATGTACCATTTCCGGGCATTTGTGATGAGCAACTTCAAACGGCTGAGATAAGCCAGAAGCCATAGGGAACAACTATTAGTGGGCTCGCCGTGTATTGCCGACCACCGACGAGTCCCAAGTACAAAGGGCGTCCAGAGCGCTGTTCCATCGCGTGAGCAGGTATAGTTAAGAAGCTGGGCCTGCTGAGGCCTAGAAAGGCCGAGGGAACGAGGTAAGTGGGCGTAGGCGGCTCATCCGCCCTTCTTTCTGTCAGCCTCCCTTCTTCGATGGCAGAGTGTCTATTGCAACAGTCTTTCTATTGCAGGCAGAAAGGTCTAGTATTATACCCTGTTCCCTACACCTATCATGGCCCATTGGCCAGTTTCTAGCCTCAATCTTTGGGGCCGATCTATTCGCTCCACCAGTGTCTGTTTAGACCCAAGCTTCGACAAGTCGACGCAATGTTGGCCCCCCCAATCCTCAGGCAAGACGCCTCTGAGACCAGTGGCTTGCGGTGACTTGGAGCCCAACACAGCCCATTATTTGTGCCATGCTCATCCCACCTTGTACGACCTGGACTGTTTCACTTTGCCGAATCTTTGAAAACAAAGAGCTCGCAAGCAAGATGACCTCGAGCATTTATTATATTGAGCCTGGGTTCTAAGCCTCAGGTGTTGAAGAAACCCGCAAGATCTCTCTTGAGTTCACCTTGCCAACAGATGTCCGACTCCATCGAGCTCTCCGGTCCTTATGGCTCCGGTCTTTATGGAATGGGTGAAAGGCCTCACACGCGACCCTCCGTTAGGTCACTTGCTTCACTTCATCGCAAGTCGGCTTCGGCCCAGTACAATCCTATCTTAACTCCACAGGAAGAGCTGAGCGACGGCTTCTTCCAGCGCCGCGTGGATAACTCGCCGCCGCCGTCAACGACGACTCTTCCTCCGGGCAGAGTAGGGAAGTTTGGGACAGACCTGCTGGTCGAAATTCTTGTCTGCTCCTTCGCCGTTCTGGTATCGGTGCCGTTTATGTGGTTGGCTGTCACCGCGGCAAAGTTTGACGGCCACAGAGTGACGGAGGCAGATACAGATTACATCAAACAAGCAACAAGCACGGTTCGCATTACATGGGTGCAAGTCAGCTGGGAATAGTTTTTGACCAGTACAGGCATCGACGCTCTTCACCATCCTCTTCGCAGCCGTCCTAGGCTCGACACTCAAACGGTTCGCAACATGGCGACTTGAGAATGGCATCAGACTCGGTCTGCTGGAGCAGATCATGCAGAGCCGGACCTTCTTCGCCGCTGTCACAACCCAACTGTCTTTTCCCGCCTTCAACCTCACCGCCTTAATCTTGTTGTCAAGCTGGGTATTTTCACCATTGGGATCACAAGCTTCCCTGCGTCTGGTCAGTACCGGTCGTGATTACGCCGCAGATTCTGGCATAGTCAGCTATGTCGACACCATCGCCAATCAGGTCTTCGACTCTGTTTCGGGAGTAGACTCCCTACTGACTTCACTCAAACCGAGCTACGTAAGCTCGGTACTTGGTCCGACCACCATGAAGAATGGGACTATGGATCTCTGGGGAAATGTCAAGATCCCATGGCTGCTCGACAATCTCAACAAGGACGCCGACGGTTGGAGCATTCTATCCAAGGCGAATATGACGGAAGGCTCATTCTCAGCCCTTGCCGGCGTGCCCATGGGATCCTTGGCAAATCGGAACTCGAGCTTTGTTATCGAAACGACTTATATGAATCTGGACTGCGACAAGCCGCAAGATCAAGACGAGATCAGTATCAATTTCAACGTGACGTCCGGAAACGGCACCTTTCTCGGGCCCAACACCACCGTCAGCAACGACGCCATCTATCCATTCTGGCAGGTTGCCATGAATCAATTCGTCTCGGATGATTATTACTTCTATGGCTACCCAGAACAGTTGGTCAATGTTCCAGGTGCCGACATACCTCAGGCTATTTTCCTATTTCAGACTCGCGGCCCGTGGGTGGCAAAGTGCCAAATCAATCAAATCTACCTCGAATCGAACGTGTCATGTCAGTCGGTGCCTGATTCAGAGCTTCCTGTTTGCTCCGTCACGGAGCAGCGGAATTCACCAAACAAGCATGCACCGTCCACGGTAACTACACTCAGCTTCCCCAGCACTTTCTCCTATCTTGCCCAGACCTGGATTCTTGCAACCGACCCGCTGCCCAGCTCTGGCTACTCATCTCTGAGCGAGTACTACCTACAAAACACAACTGCGGCTTTCATTCTAAGCGGCAATGGTCGCGACTATGCTGATTATTCGAATGTCACCGCTCGACAATTTTCCCAGCGACTCGGCCAACTCCTGAACACCTGGGTACTTTTGAGCCAGGTCTCTGCAGATACCATGCAGTTTCCCTTGAATCACAGGAATACCACCGCTTTTTACACGGAAGGGTACGATGTTTACGTCGTGTCATGGGTCTGGTTGGGCGTCTACTGCGCATCGATCGGGGTCATGCTGATTGCAGCCTTCTGCAGCATTTGGTGTGCGTACAATACGGCCATCCCGGACGTGCTATCATTCTGCTCGTCTCTGACGAGAGATTCGACGTACTTTGATTTTGCAAAAGGTGGCAGTGCACTGGATGGGATAGTCAGGGCCAGGATGCTGCGAAATGTTGAAGTGAAACTCGGTGAGGTAGTCGATCGGCGCGCCGATGACGGATTCGGCAATGACTTTGTCAACGACATCAATATCAGGCGCGGCTCGCCGATGGCGCACCTAGCTGTGGCACCACCAGAGTATTTGCGGAAGCCGAGACGTGGTCTATTGTACGCCTGAGATAGGACGTGATGTCTTATCAAATCGTCATGAAGATAATGCAATATATAAGAAATGTAGCTCTCTGGCTGATCACCAAGTCAATGGCTGAAACAGGACTGAAATGTTCCGTCTCGCTCATGTACTGTTCCCCCCTTCACGCCGAGACGTTTGGCCTTGCAGCCTTGTCATGTGACTCTCTTGGCAGACGCGATGGATGCCTCGACCGCGTCACGCGTTTCTCCCCGATTTCCAATGCTTCAATTCACGACTCGAGTTTAGACACCGTACAGCCACCACTGCCTATTCGACAACGAAGTAGCGGCTCTCGTGTCAGTCCATTGAAGATCGGTGCAACTATCTGTAATATATTGCTTTGTTGGGGTCTCGCTCTGTCCATCGTCATGGACACCGAAGTCGCTACTGCCCCGCTACCTACACCTTCCTTTCCGGCTGCTCAGCTCACCCCTTCCAAGAAACGCAATCGCGAAGGAGATATTATCCATCACCCTTCCCTCACTTCTCCAGGTGATCAACAGAGTAGTCCCCTGACCGTTGAAGACTCTCGCTGTGGAACACCAGACTTCAGTGAACGGAGTACTCCCTTGACCGAACTCGGTGCCACTCCTGTCCTGAGTCCAACACAGCAGTCCACCATGGCACCTGCTGACGGCAAGAAGCGGAAGCTCGCCTTCGCCGAAAAGGAGGCCGACAAGGCAATCAAGAAGGCTGAAAAGGAGGAGAAAGAGAGACTGAAGGCCGAAGCTAAGGCTAGAAAGGACGAAGAGAAGAAACGCAAGGGAGAGGAAAAAGAGGCTGCTCGCAAGGTTCGAGAAGAGAAGAAGAGACAGAAAGATGCGGAGAAGCAGGAGAAGGAAGCCGAAAAGCAACGGAAGGAAGCTGAAACGTTGAAGAAAGAGAGAGTAGGTTTTGGACCTCAGATTCGACTCCGCGTTAGATGCTGACCTTTTCCCCTAGTCACAAATGAGAATCGGTGCATTCTTTGGTCGCCCAACGGCTGCTTCAACATCGCCGGCTATTGACCATGGGAATATCTCTCGGGGCTCTACGCCTTCTAGAAGAGGATCGGTCACGTCCATTGACATGGGACCACCTCTTGTCGAGACTAAAGTGTCATCACCATCCAAACCAACCAATCCCGGCTACAACGAATGGATCCTACCTTTCTTTGTCAACGAGCATATGGAAGTCGCACCATTCAACCGCTTCTACACCAATAGTGGTGCATTCAACGATGAACAACTGCCCCTCAACCAAAATCTCACGCCCGAGAAGCTTAGAAATCGATTTCGCAGACGCCGTCGCATCCGGCCAGTGAGACCCGTGAAAGAAATCTTGAACGAAATGAATGGCTCACAAACTGTTGCCATCGACCTTACAGACCCTGCGAAAGTTTTGGCCGACCTCCCTTACAAGTACTTGTTTTTCCACGAAGATGTTCGACCTGCCTATCAGGGGACTTATACGAGAGTTGTCTCACCGCGAAGTGCAAGAAAGCTTGCCATCAATTCTGCTCACAGAGGATTGCCGGACACGAACTATGACTACGACAGCGAGGCAGAATGGCAGGAACCCGAGGAAGGAGACGAGGAAGTGCTGGACGACGACGAGAAATCCGAAGATGAGGACGGCGACGAAGAGATGGGAGATTTTCTCGATGACGAAGGAGAGGTGGCCAAACGTCACTTGATTGTTGGTGACATGGAACCCAAATGCAGTGGGTTGTGCTGGGAAGGCGAGAACAGTCATCCCCATGATGTCTTCGACTTATCCTTCTACCGTATGGACGTTTTGCACGACTCAACAACCTTCCCGATCGATCCGTTCTCGACAACGCACTGGGTGGATATTGGGAAGAAGAGTCCTGTCAAACGCGAGGAGAAGCTGCAGCAGACTGCTTCAATGCAGCCTCCTCGCCCACCACTGATGGCAGTTGACGGAAACAGTGGCAACCCGGCTTCTCAGTCCAGCCTTCTGAAGTTTGCATCAAGCGACGGGCAATCGGAGAACCAAGTGTGTGTGACCAAATTGAAAGCGAACACCGCTTCTGGTAAACCGGTCAAGAACATCCCGTCAGAGTTGATGCCGGCTTTCAAGGAAGCAGTGTCAGGCAGCACACTAACTAAGACTGGATTGATCGAGGTGCTGAAGAATCAGTTCCCGAAATGCTCGAAGGATGCCATCAAACACACCCTCGAGGCAATTGCAGAGAGAAGAGGCGTGAAGGAGGCCGAGAAAAAATGGGTATTAGCCGGTTGAGGATTCCGAGAGGTTTCTATTTGACGAGGCCTTTGAAGCAACGAAGCGAGATGAGGCAGTTGATGGTGTGGCAAGAAGCGAATGCGTTCCTCTGGCACTTGCATCCAGCAGAGAGTATGATTGACAATGATCAGTGGCTGTATGGTGCATTCATTGAGAACATTCGAGAGAATGGGAGGACCAGTGGATTTAGACAGCGCTGGCCAGAATACCATGGTTTGAAGATGCTTCTGTCCCTCAACCCGGCTTCTGCTTGATCGAAAATCCGTCTTGTGTAGGTCTAGTCTCCTCGGTGATGGTTGTTGGCTGACAGCCACTTTGTTGAGCACCTCTCCCAGCACCTCTTGAATGTAGATAGAGCCAGAGGACGACGAGATGGAGAGAACGGGGCTTTGCGATTATAGGCGCTAACGGCGTATCAAATTGTGGACCGATGTCTTTTCTCCAGCTCCCTGTTCTCTCCGACACCCTCTCTTGTCCTACCCCTGTCCTGTTAATATCCTTTTCCTATCCTCCAACATCTCGGATCTATTCGTAAGGGGCGCCAATACAGACCCGGCCTATACCCATTTACCCCGGGATAGCACAAGCTTAGATTTCGTGCTTACGACCCCGCCCTATCTATCGTTGGTGTTTCTCGACTAGGTTACGATATTGCGTGAGGGTAAAGTATACTTGTGGGAGGGAGATAAAAGAGAAGACGAGAACGAAGGAGAAGAAAGGAAAAAGAAGAATCAACAAGAAAGGAGAGGAGAGGAAACAGAAGGGACTTGATGCTCACTTAGCCACATATGAACATACTGGCTCGGCCAAAGCAAGCGAGCTGGCTGGCTCGCTGTCCTGGGTTAAGTCGATATATATAACATTTGACCATTTCTGGGCCGTCGAGGTCCGAATCACTCACTCTACTAATCACTGTTTGTCATCGCCGCACCGAAGAGGCTCGGAGACGGTCTGTCGAGGTTCAAGGGCCAGAAGGTGGGGGACATACGCAAGACTCCTGGGGGGGTTTTGAAACACCATTACTACTCTGTTTTGATATCCATCTATTCCAGACGCATTATCTCATTGTCTTTTTTTTTGGACGGAGCACGTGCAACCCCGACGCGAAGATGGGCGACGCCGCTGCATCACCCACGTCCTCGTCTCCGCAGCCACCGGTCCGCTCCGGCCTGCCCAGCGCCCACCCGACCGCGTCCTTCTGGCAGACGTCCTTCCCGAACCGTCTGGCTGGCCACCGCTCCACGCCGGAGCTGCCCTCCCGCGCGGACGTGGTCGTCGTCGGCACGGGGATCAGCGGCACCTTTGCGGTCGACGAGTTGTTGAACAGCAACGGCAGCACGGCTACGTCTTCCAGGGCGCGCAGAGGGACAGAGGCAGAAACAGCTGCCATAGAAACAGGCCTCGGTCTCGATGTCCTGGTCCTCGAAGCCCGCACGCTCTGTTCGGCCGCGACGGGGAGGAACGGCGGACACTTGCAGCCCGTCATCCACAATGCGCCGGCGCACATAATCGATTTCGAGCTACGCAATTTCCGCCACATCGAGGCCTTGGTGCGGAGTAGAGACAAAGCAAGCGACGACGGCAGCAGCAATAGTAATACTTGCGACAATGATACTACGACGACGAAGACGTCGTCATCGTCGTCGCCGTCGCCTTCTTGGTGTGACTTTCGCAGGCTCGAGGGGTGTCTTGGGTTCTGGAACAAGGAGTATTTCAGGGACGCGAAGCGGGGCCTCGCTGCTGCTGCTGCCGTCGCCGCCGCGGCGAATGTGGACAAGAATAAGAACGGCATTCCCCCAGAGGACTACGCCGGATTAGCCAGGGTGGTTGAGGATGCCGAGGAGTTGGGGGCGCTGGGATTGAGGGTGGAGAGCGGCGCAGTGGGCGCAATCGTCCAGAGCGTGGCGGCTAGTTTGAGTCCTTACAAGCTCTGCGTGGGTGTGTGGAGGGGTTTGCTTGAGCGGTTCGAGCAAAAGGTTGTTCCAGGCAGTCACGAGAAGGAGAGAGCGGTGCCAAAACAACGCAAGTCAAGTCTGAATTTACAGACGAATACACCTGTCACGGCGCTGGAGAGATGCCACAACGACAACGACAGCGGCGGTTGTTGGATACTGCATACACCTCGCGGATCTGTGCGAGCGCGCGCCGTCATCCTCGCCACAAACGCTTACACCTCCCATTTGCTCCCGGAGTTCGCGCGCCTGATCCGTCCCGTGCAGGCCCAGATGTCTGCTCTTGTCCCCCCGCCCACGTCGAAGCATGGCAACGGCAGCGGGGGCGGAGGTAGGAGCGGGATGACGACGAACACGCGTAAAGCGAGGAAGTTGATCCCGATGAGTTACGGGTTCATGGGCGTCGGCGACATGGACAGGGTCATGAGCGATTACCTCGTGCAGAATCCGTACGCTATCCACCACCATCACCATGGTTGCAATCACCAAGAAAACGCAGCCGAGCAAGCAGGCACGGGAAAGGACGACGAAGGCGTCTCCAGCGAGGGTGATGGCGCAGGAGGCCACCTCATGTTCGGCGGCGGCCGGCATCTCGCTCCCAACCACGGCGAGGGCGTGTGGGACGACGACTTTGTCGACGACCGCGTTGAGATGTACCTGCGCGGTCTGCCCCAAAGGCTGAAGCTGAGCTTGGACCCTGACCTGAACCTCCACCTTCGCTCTGAACCTGACTCTCACCCTGACCTACACCTTGAACCCGGAACCGAGGACGAAGCACACCTCGCCATCGCAGCCTCCTGGACGGGCATCATAGGCCACTCCTCCGACGGGCATCCGTGGGTGGGTGCCGTGCCAGACCACGCAAACCGCGGCGGCGCGTTCGTCGTGGCCGGGTACACGGGCCACGGGATGACGAACGCGCCATTGTGCGGGCGCGGCGTCGCCAGGATGGCGCTGAGGTATTTGTTACGAGCAGACGTGGATGGGAAGGCGGATAGCGGTACGGATGGGGACGGGGATGAGAACGGGGACGGCGATGTCGATGTGCCGAAGGAGTACCTTATAACACGAGAGCGGATGGACCGTGTTGCCATTGTCGTGTGACGGAATGCAAGGCAACACGTACACGCCTATGAGTAAAGTACAACAGAACCTGTAGGAACGGGAGCAGGAGCAGAACGGGAAAAAAGAACTCAGCAAAAGGCTCGAGGTTAAGACCAAGTAGCCTACCGAATACTTGTTAGAGAGCTCGGCAGCTGGCCTGGTGAGCCCCATGAGAACTCCTCCTAGCCGTGTACATCGTCAAAAAACACGGACGAATGAGAAAGAGAATGGGCAACGAGAACGAAGCAGACGACGAACATAAAACGAATAAAGTGAATAGAACAAGTCGACTTGGTCCTCCCTGTTCTGGTGCAATCAGTCCCATACATACATATCGCGTAGCCAGCTTCTGTCCTTTGACAACACCATGCCATCGTCATCTCTTAGAGAGAAAAAGCAAACTCCTCTGCCAAAACTCCAGCCATGCTTGACAAACGGGTGTTCGCGTCTGGTTCGGTTCGGACTCGTTTCGTTTCAATCTCTATATAGTGGTGAGTTGGTTCTTGCCGCGTTGGACCTCATGTCCGCCTCCATCTCGCCTCGCCTTCGAGTGATCATCGCCATTGGTTTCAGACAAAAAAAAAGACGGACAGCCATTGATGGCTCCACCTCTTGCTTCTCTCCGTATATGCCCGGTACTTGATGCCCCGCCTCTTCTATTTATTCGCGACATCTCTCTTTAAAGGCCTCTGACTACCCCGTGAAACTCCCCATCGCACCCTCACCCCACAAGGGCGCCTGCACATACTCTGCTGCCCTCTCATGCATGTTACCAAAATTCCAATCTCCAGAACTACCCGTGCTATCCGGCGTGATAGGTCCCATGCTTCCCATGCCATTGGAACCGCCGAGCCCCAAGATTGTATTGGTGGTATTGAGCGATGGTGAGTATGTTTCCTCCTTGACGCCCGAGAGCGGCGGGTATTGGGACGATCGCGATTGTATTGTCGGTGACGATGAGCTGCCTGCCAAGGTGGATGAAGATCCCATAAAGTTGGTTGACGACTGTTGTCCATACGGCGTACTCTGAAACTTGTTTGTGTTCACCGATCTCGGTCCCGCCAGCGCGGCATTCAATTTGCCCAACGCGTTGAGTGATTTGGCCATGCTGCGTGCCCAATGTGGAGATTCTGCAAGGGGTGGTTGCTCTCCATTCGAGAAGCGGCGATGAGTAGCGGGGCTCGCGTCTTGGGGAAGGTCGAATGTTGGGTCTTCATGCGTACGTTGTGAGATGACTGCCTCTAACTCACGAAGGAGAGACAGTCGTCTTGGGTCGCGACTCGTTTCCGGAAGCGTCCCTAGCAGGAATGCGGCAGAGATGGAGCGTTGGATTCCGATCCAGGATCGAGCGGCGAATTTGCTCAAGCCGTGCAATTCCACGTATGCCTCGACAGTTCCTTCCAAGCTCTGCACGCACAAGTTGCGAAACTGCGCGATGGCCGTCGCGTCGAAGGGAGCTGTGCTTGGGGATTGACCAGTTGTGCCCGAGGTCCTCCGACGACCACCGGGAGGCGACTGGACTGGTGTCAAATTATCAGCCGAGGAGGAAGATGGAGGTGGTGCTTTCAGCGCAGGCCGACACAGCTCGCTCGTGATATAGCAGCTGTGCAGTTTCAATGCAAGACGCTCAAGATGTTGAGTCAATCTATAGCAGAGCTCTCGGTTTCGGAGGTGAGCAGCACCTTGTGAGACAATGTTCGTAATCTCTTCGGTGTACTTTTGAATCCTATCCCACGTCATGTAAGATCGAGGATGTAGCAGACGTTCGCGGATGATTTCCTGCGTCAGTCGGATGATGGCGAACATGCTTTCGGCGTAGCTTCGATCTCCTGGGGAACTAAACTTGCCGTATGGAATATCCGGAATGCACAGCACGCTTGACGTAGGTCGATCATAACTGACTGCGAAATGGGAATCTTGCCATGCGAGCGCCCACCAGATTCGTCGACGGGTCCATTTCTCGGCATCTGTGAATTGTTGCGAATTTATTTGCAATCCGATTGAGAATGCCATGCGGAGTGTCATGCCCAGAAAGATGTACGCCACGCCCGGGTTCATGTTGTAGGACAGAACGTTTCCAATGATCAGCGAGGCTTCAATAGTCTCCAAACATGGATGTGTTAGGAAGTTAGACATCCGAAGCGCTTGATAGGAACAGCAGACTGAAATTAAAGGTCAGCTAAATGCTTCCTGTGCCATCATCTCCCTCTGGACCTTACTGTAAACTTGAGATGTGAGCTCCCTCTCTTTGGCTGGCCGGTCTGAGGACTGAGACCCGGACGCAAAGACAGCAAACACCAGTGATAGCCAGGGCAATGACACTCCATAAGGCTTGTTGGGGTCGAGTTCGAGGTTGTCACGCAGTGCACGAGCACGATTGGAAAGCATAAAGTGTAGTGTGTCCTCGAAGCTGGAGGTATCCGGAACGACAGGATAAATGGTACAGGCGACATCTCTATAGGCGACGAAGAATCTGGAGCGAATTAGTGACTGTTCGACGATAGATACGCAAGTAGCTCACTCGTTGCACAGCTCGTCGTCTGGAATAGCTTTACACAAACCATTGACGTCTTGCATGCTCGAATCGGTACTCCACAAGTCGACAAACGGATAAGTGGCGCTCTCGTTATCCAATCCAAGTTTGGGTAGAATGTTCTCCTCCAGCAAGGATTTGGCAGTGTCCTGAGCCGACCTGCTTCTGCCAAGGCCCATCATGTAGGCTAGAACGGATCTCGAGCCCAGGTGCATGGTCCCCATCTGATTGCTGGGAGCATGGATTCCTTCTCTCTCTGTCTCGTCTCCACGACTGTGCGTGTCCGTGCGGTTTGCGTCGTCCAAATCTGCCTGCACCAAGGCTGGAGACAGCTGTTCTTCGGTTTTGACCACACCGCGCAACTGTTGTAATTCCCTGTTCAGCCGCTCCCACTGTTCTCGCGGCACCGTGACGTTGGGACCAATCTGTTGAATTGGGCTTTCCGATCCAGCGCCGTCGCGTTGGGCCAAGGCACCACTAAGGGCAATGCGCCGCTTCTTGGTGGGCCGCTCGTAGGAACACAGCTCAGGATGGTCTCTCTTGACACAAGAATCGCACGGTAGGTTCCTATCACACTTGACCTTGCGGCGATGGCACGCATAGCAGGCCTTGGGGTCCCGCACTTTTCTCTTGTTGCGGATGATCGCGTCTATCTCTTCTTGGGCCATTTCAATTCTACCGTCTGCTCCGGTCTCCATGATCGGATCGTCGAGATAGTCACCACCGACAGGATCTGCCGTGGACACGCGTTGTTGGGGGTCCATGCTAGGGAAATTGAGGACGAGAGGTGTGAGGGTGCGGGAGCTGAGCTGAGAGGTGTGGCTTTGCACCTCTCTACGCAGACATGGTCACTGGCGAGACGGTGGAGCTGCAGAACCTCGTTGGGTGCAGGAGAGGAGCGGTTGGCAGATATCGACAGGCGAGCAGGCTGGCGCAGGATTGAAAAGAATCGGAAGAGCAAATGAGTATGCAAGTGGTGGGAGGGTCTTTGCAAAATCCCCCGCCTCCGAGCCGCTTCGGCTTGTAGGGGAATCTGAGTGGCCAGCAGTGGCCAGCCAATTCCCCAAGAGAAATCTTCGGAGTCGACTATTTGGGACTAGCACGTCCCGTTCCTTCGCTTTTTGGCCTCAGCCTCGTCGATGACATGATCATGTGGTCGAGCCTTGCCACTCTGACACGTCCTGCAGGTCCTTGGTGGTGATGACCAGTCTGTAGTTTTTTCCGAGGCCCGGCTGGCAATGTTATAAGGCCTCGACAAGAAATGGGTTGGTCGCTTCTATATAGAAAAAAAAAAAAATCCATAACTTTTCATCCCACGACATATTCGTACTATCATGATGCACCTTGCCGTTTGTGGTCAAGTCATGGTTACACAAGATTTAGGATCCGGAACAATAAACTTCTCCCCGGGCTTGTATCAGTTACTGAGACTGAAGAAATGAATCGATTGGATTTTGGTTTTACAAAAGGGGTGTTCCTAAATGTTTCTTTTGCCCATTCATGACGCCGCATCCACATAAACCACGTTCCATGTGTCCTTGTACACCATCGCATGTATCGTCTCAAAGGGCGCATTAAGTGTTTTTGATTTAGGTAGCTTTCAAGAGTGTGTCATGCGTTTCTGATGCCCAATTGTGAGATCAAGCATCCTCCCCCATTTTGGCGTCCGAAATCCTCCATCGATCAAACCATCGGAGGTATGCGTATTGTCGATTGCTTCCCTGCATCCCAAATACAACCGGGCTGAAGAGAACAAACAATCCAATGACCACAGCATACAAGACGAAATAGAGGCCCCATCGCACCTTGCTGTTGAATCCTCGTGTGGTCCAGTCCAAGGAGAATCCCGCCGCAAGAATTGCAAAGTATAGGGCTGGGTAGTAGTGGTGGACGTAGGTGACTCGGCCCATAATCAAGAAGGGGAAGTAGTGAAAGAACCATCCGATCACTGGGTAGATCCCTGAGTAGTGGATTTGGTCAATATCTGCTTGGCTGAGTTCGTTGTAGCCTCGCTGCCAACGAATCAAGTACCATGCGACGATAAGGCCAACCACACCCAATGAAGCTGTCGAGCCCCAGTACACGATCGGATTGCCGAGCAAGAAGTATTTGGTGACATGATCCTCCCATGAGCACATACGAAGTCCCACGTGCAGAATGGGCCACTGCCAGAACTTGGACGCAAGATCATCTTGCTTATCGGGATCTGGGACAAGCGCATTGTTTGACGTCATCATGGCAACGTTGAGATGAATGAAATCCTTCAAGAAAGGCGATCGGTAGTTTGCAGCGTTGCCAGGAGGGACTGTAAACTGTCAGCAAAGAAAAAGAGCGGGACACAAACACAGCCGGCTTGGACTTACGTCTATCGTTGACATGCGATTCAACGTTCCAGTGGGTGTAGACATCGCGAGGGCTTGGCTTCTTCACACAGGTTGTTTCAATCTGCTTGAAACCCCATTGAGGAAGATTGACAGTTCCAGCGCGAAGATAGCATCCAAGTTCGATATGCTTCAGCCTAAACGCCGTGGTCAAAGTCCGGATGCGGGACCTATCGGAGGAGGCGGCATCGCTAACAACCTCGATCTGCCAATGATCTTTCTCATCACCGACAGTAACGTTGCCATAGCATGAAACCTCCCAGTCGGCCTTTGTAATGGGGGCCGCAACGGCGTGTGAGTGGAGATTTCGGCCAGTTTGAGCATGGATAAGACGGACAACCTGTTTGTCGGCGATGAAGCTCAATGGTCCTTCCGGATCATAGTCAGGTTGACTTCGGTTGGGATAGAAAAACCAGTCGTTGTTGGCATCCTTGTGGTGGTAGCAGGTGACTTGCTGCTGACCACTGCCTTCGGGATATGTCTGAACATGGGAATGCAGTAGACCACCGCCATAACCCATGTTCTTAAGCGTGACCTTGGATCCAATTGCAATTTCAAGTGGCGAGTCCCTTCCGACTTCAGTGCCGCGGAGGTTAGCCTGGAAGAGAGAAGACATCTGCGCATCGCCAGGTCCCGAGTTCTCCAGGATCAAGAAGTGGACCCAGAAGGAGAACATGTAGACAATGATGGGGATGACAATCAAGCCAACAACGCGAGCAACTAGATGAGTTGCAAGTTCCATCTTGGGCATCTTCAGATCACCGAACTTGTTCCACAAATCTTCCGCAGTGTATAGACCAACGAGCGCTGTGGCGAAAAGTCCCACCCACTTCACGCTGCACACGCATCCGATGCTCAAGCCTGTCAAGAAGAGCCAGATGAACCATTCAACAGAGAAACTCTTGTGTTGGAGTCGATGGAACCTCGCCCAGCACAAGACCGTGGTAAAGGTGAAGCAGAGCAACATGGAGTCGAGTAGAATAAACCGAGAAATGGTAGCGTACGAGTTTTCGCACAGCACCATGAGAGTAACGAGCCACACTGCAGTTCGTTTGAAGTTCAATTCACGTGCAGTGTAGTATGCGAGCGGAACAGTGACGACGCCGAACATGGCATTGAAAATCCGCATGAAGGTGTAGTTGACTTCTTCGGGGTATGTCTCGCCAGACTTGAACTCGAATGATCCATTGTATCCTGCAAGGTAGCCAGACAAGCCCACCAACATCTTTCCCAGGGGAGGGTGGACATCGAAGTAGAATTCCCGCTTGAGGTAGTGCGATCCGAATTTGCCAAAGCTGAGATTCCTGTTAGCCGCGAGTGCAGGCTCGAGATCGGTATTTCTTACTGAGCCTCATCCCAGGTGACAATGGGAGAAAGTCCTATTCGCCAGAGCCTCGTGAACAAGGCAAACGCTGTGAAAATGATTGGGGCGATCAAAAACTCCCAGTCGTCGAGGAATTGCAGAATGCCCGTCTGCGGCTGAAGACATCATCACAGTTAGGTTTCATGTATCTTATACTTGGTAGGAGCCCAACCTTTTGTAGTTTCTTTGTATCTTCAGCCTCGAGCTTGTAGACATGTTGTCCGTTGGCCTTTTCATAGCTGGTCACATTTCGTCGGCGGAGTTCAGCCTCGTCTTTTCCTGCGCCGGTCGAGTGGCCACTGTTCGTGGTGGCCATGGTTGTAGGGGAGGGTAGAGTTAGGAGAGAAAGATGGGAATGGACTTGTAGCAGAGAAGACAGGTGTCTCAAGTTCGCAGAAACAGTGTTACCGTGAGTCCAGGGAAAGTAGATGGGGGCCGGACGGATTGAAAAGTCGCCCTGGAAACACGTGTCGAGAAAGAAGTGAAAATGATTAGGAAGAGAACGAAGGAATCGCCATTCAAGGGAAGAAGGATGAAAGGGAAAAGAAGGAGAAAGGGCAATCCAATCCTTGGACCTGATGGCCTGAAAGGAGAAGATTAATGCAGCTTGAGTGTTGGAACCTCGACTGTGCAAGATGGCAGATGCACAAGCCTCGACTTTCGCCAGCGTGTCGAAGAGCCACCTTGGCACATATTGGGAAAAGGGGGGAATAGTAAACTCCACCTGAACTTTTGACACGTGAAAGGGAGATCCAAAAATACTTTCGTTGAGGGGTTCTCTACTTCCACTGAGGTCTCGTTCAATGTTTTATCTACTCGGTCTCTTGGTTCAGCCATGGCAATGTGGAATGGCATTTGGTGCCCATTTCAAGCCAGATTGATGCGGCCGCCGGTGGTGTCGACGTCGTCGCGGAACAGATTGCCCGCCTCCCTACAATATCGCACCTCTCCGGTGCCAGTGCTGCCGACCTCGCTGCCCCAGCACACCACCACGGCGTCGACGATGCATGCCAGAACTCCCTCCATTGCGCCTAGAATGCCCCAACCGATGGCTCCAGCAACAAGCCCGACTATGTAAGCGTACAGGCTTCCGCGAACTCCAGCCCCGTCCAGCTTGAGAGTTCGTGCCGTTGTGACCCACCCACCGAAGCCCAACGCCAAACACATGATAAATCTTGTCGCGTGGAGGATGAGCTTGGCCAGTCGATACGGAAGGAGAGGCGTTGCATCATTTGACCAACCGTCATTTCTCCGGTGGCGACTGAACGTGCCTGGATGGAGGGCTGTCGTGGCGTCATTAGGGGCTAGAAAATGCATCTGCGAGAGTCCTCTCGCGCTCACAGCCAGGGGCTGAGAATGGATCGCAGCGTAGGTAAGGGTGAGCGGATTAATCAGAACCGCAATCGGACTAGGGATGAATGAGTACATCGCCACCCCAAGAAGCATTGTCAATCGCCGAGGCAGAACGAGCAATGGCAGCCGGACCAGAAGACTCAAGCCGGTGAATAGAGCTATCGTGCCAAAGAGTGTCGTAGCCGAGTGTTGCAATGCAGCTTTCACAATAGCTTGAGGTGTCGCAGCCGGTAGCGCCAACCGATGAAAATACCACTGCGATACCGTGGCCGACGTGATGGTTCGCTGCATCCCAAACGCAATGGTGATCGTCCAGAGATACACGAGTATAAAGTACACCCCGAGCCACCATGTTGACGTGTCAATGACAAACTTGCTGATCGTTGACCGAGTTGACGGATGGCCCCCAAGGAACACTCTCGCGAACATGGACAGCCATATCCATGTGAAGCTTACGATGAAAGCCAGAACAGCAAACCCAACCAACACCAATGTCGGGTTCGCGGCTAGGATTCGAGTCGAAAACTCCAGAATTGAAATCGCCTTTTGCATGACCAACCGCCCACGCAGGACGGCCAGAATCCACAATGTGGCCATGATAGAAGGGACCAGCGCGCTCCATCTCATGACGGCATCTTGGATGCTTGATCCATGCCATGATCCTTGGAAGCTGGAAATCAATGGGTAGAGAGAAAAAGAGTAAAGGATGACCGGGACAGTCACCAAGATGCCGTACACGAGATATCGAACGTACGATCGAAGGGCTGCAAGCCAAAACAAGGAAACGAAGGTCGCTACGAGGGTATATGTCGCCAAAAGATAAAACGATCCATGCAAAGTCGTGTAGACGGTATCGCCGAGAGGCCGGTTCGTGCTCGGTGATTGTGTGTGAAGCAAGACAAGGAACCAGCTTGCACACATGGCGGCAACCGAAAGCAAATAAAGCTGACCCCAGAAGGCGTCATGTCTCGGTTGTTGAATTTGTGGTGTTTGGATACCATCTGGTACAGATTCAGTTCCGCCAGAGTGATTCCGTGAGTGTCCTAGCAGGCGTCTCCGCGTGTTTTCTTGGTCCGATTCCTCCGAGTCATACTCGTCCTCTGCTCTTGGACTCTGTTTGCGCAACTGTTGAACCGAAGGGGGGTTCTCTATCAGATCTTCTGGCGGCTCGTCGTCATATTCGCTCCGCAAGGTGTCTTCCAATCCCACGTCAACCATTGGGTTCCTTTGCGACGTGGGGACGGGATTCTCTGATAGTGATTCTGCCGATTCTGCGAGATCCGCCAGCTTTGTTCCTTTTCTTCGTGGATTTGGGGCACCACCATGCCACGAGCTTCTGATACCACCAGGTCTCGCCAGACTCCGATCACGAGAATCCTCCCCATGACTGCTATCTCCATTGAGACTGGAGCCGCTCCCGGCATCGACATCGGATGAAGCATGCAGATCGCTGGCCCCTAACTGCCGTCTTGATCTCTGAAGGGCATAGTAATCGGCTATCTCTCGTTCGTGCTCCTCCTCGTCATTTTCTTCCCGGAATTCGTCGGTAGCACTGTAGAATAAAGGCGCCTGTTGCGGGTTGAGGCGAGAAGCGAAGGGAAAGGCTGACAATTGAGAGGAAGTCGGCTGATAGGGATTCGGGACGCGAGGATTCAGCGTCCTGGAGGCGGTGGTGGATTTCCACGTCTGGTTTGGTCGTCGTGCTGCTCTACCCTCACCAGATCGACGGTCGTCCGCTGCTGTCGGCGCAAAACTGAGGCGGGACTGGGACTGAGCGAGAAACCTAGATGCGTCTTGAAACATATCAGTCCTGGCACTAAGCGTGGGATCAGTGAGATGAGGGCTCACACTCGGAGAACATGCTGCCCGCAGGCAGTCACCACGCGGTGTGTCAGTCGGTGAATAGATATAATTGATAAGCACGATTAATTGATAGTTCAAAGGCAGATCCCCTTCGATGGACAAATTTAGGCTAGGTGCGTGAATGGGAAGCTAGAATATGTCGTAGATATCGGTTGGTTCCGCGGTAGCACAGGAAGACGTGGTGGTGAGTTGGTGGTTTGCAGATGATGAGTTCAACCTTCAAGTCGGTCGGAAACGGGGAACAAAGACGAGGCACGGTGAGAAGTCGAGGGAGTGCATGACCGGCATGCCTAGCCCACCTAGGTAGGTTACCCTGCTAGCCCACTACTAGCCTGGACAGCCTGGACTAGGTGGGCGGCCTGGGCAAGTTCCCGGCCATTACTGGGTAGAGCAACCAAAGTGCACAGACTTTCCAGGCCGCTGGGGGCCCGCAAGCCCGGAAAGTCAGGTACACGTTGCAAATGGGCACGCGCGCTCCTCACAAGCTCCTGCAAGCGTGTTCATCGTCATCGGGCCAGAGTCCTTCGCTGTTCATCCTCCATCTTTTGTCACCAGACTTCGTTGTTCCTCTCACCAACACTATTCTTCTGAGTTGATTGTGTCAGTCTGTCACAGAGTCGACCAAATTTACTGTTCACTCGAAGGAATAATACGGTCCACCATCTCTCGAGTCAGACTCCGACATACCCACCCGCCCTATTTCCCATGCCCAACCCAACACCAGTCCCTGCACTTCCATGGAACTACATTGCAAAGTTGGTCTGTATAGGAGATTCCGGTGAGCAGCCCTGGATCTCTTAGTAACAATGCCTCTAACCGACCGCAAGGAACGGGCAAGTCCAGCTTGACTATCCGATTATGTGAAGGGAGATTCTCTGCCTCACATGATGTCACTATCGGCGTCGAGTTTGGGAGCCGAATAGTCCCTGTCGGTCCTCCTGCGAATGCATCTTTGGGCATCGGAACGCCAAATGGAGGAGTCAGTCATGCCAATCCGCAACCGCAGAAGAAGATGAAGCTTTCGTTATGGGACACTGCGGGCCAAGAGACATACAAAAGTATAACGAGGAGTTATTTCCGTGGCGCATCTGGGGCGTTACTAGTATTCGACATCACGAGAAGAAGCAGCTTTGAGTCGGTCACTCAATGGCTCAACGACCTTCGTCAGATTGCTGAGGAGGGTATCGTCGTCATTTTGGTGGGCAACAAGCTCGACCTGGCCGAACAGAGCACGGACGCGGAGGGCGGCACCAAGCGAGCCGTGAGCAAAGAAGAGGCGGAAGACTGGTGTCGCAGAGAAAACGTGGTCAAGTATGTCGAGACAAGTGCTAAGAGCGGCGAGGGAGTCGAGAAAGCGTTCCTCGAGGTGGCAGAAAGAATATATCAGAATATCGAAGCCGGCAAATATGACCTCAACGACAGAAGAAGCGGAGTCAAAGGGTACGGGGCCGGGACTGGTCGAGCTGAAGGCAAGGCTCCTAAGACTGTCAACCTGACCATGAACGACGCCGTCAAAAGTGGGCAGGGCAGAGGCTGCTGCTGAAACCATCTTGGTTACCCGACGCTTTTGTCGTCCGCCCAGGTGTCCACCGATCCAGGAGGTCCGACACCAGACAGGATAATGGTTGGGCCTAAGTGGAATATCCAGAGACGTCTGTTGTCGTCTGGCTTATGAGACTCGAAGCCTTATATTGTTGGTAAGTGATGCGAGGCCTGCTGGACTGGGTTCACGATTCGCCTTCCTATTCCGTCCCAGATACAGTTCTGACGGCGCTAAGTGAGGATTCTAACCGAACTACGAGGCATCAGGCATCGCGCGGAGTCGAGTCGGGCACGTCATCGACCATTGGGATTATAGCATCATACCATTCGAGGTTTGCTGAGAGCAAGCTTTGGCCAGGTTCTACCCCACCAGCCGCAACCGGTAAAAGTCCACGAACTGGTCGGCCTTTGAGCCGGTGAGATACCTTCGAAGGCATCACTCGCCCTCTTCGTACCCAGAGACGCTTCTTTTGTCAGAGCGCTTCAACGTCCATCTTTTCCGTGTATATATGATCCGCTTTTCATCACCCGCGGCCTCCATATCTCGCTTTCATCGACTTGGCAACCACCAGACCAAAAGTTTTCTGTGCACACGGGTCAATCATAGGCATTTCACAACCTTTCTTCCTGCAATGGCTAAATTAGACATCAACATCCCTAACATGGAGCTGCCAGATGGCAATAAGATACCGATGGTATGTTCAAATTACCTCTCTCTTGAGGAGTATTCCTGACAGAAGACTGCTTTCCAGATCGGATATGGTCTGGGCACTGCATGGTGAGTTCTCTGCAGTGCTTTCCCTGGTCCATCGAATGTGTTCATTTTCCAACCGAGGTTATGTCCCTGAGTATTTATTGCTTCGATAAAGTAATGACATCTTGTCAAGGAGGGAGAAAAACCACGCCTCATTGCAAGTCTCCCAATAACCACTAACCGTGTCATAAATCTGCAGGTACAAACAAAGTGCAGATGCTCCGAAGGATCAGGCGACGATTGATGCCACCAAGACGGCCATCAAGGTCGGCTATAGACATATTGACGGAGCCGAAGTGTACAACACAGAGGTGGAACTGGGCGAGGCGGTCAAGGAGAGCAAAGTGCCCCGCGATCAGCTCTTTATCACAACCAAAGTCATCACGCATATCGACGACATCCCAGGTGCCATTGATCGAAGCCTGAAGAAAATGGGTCTTGACTACGTTGACTTGTACCTCATCCATGCCCCCTTCTTCGCCAAAGGAGACGACAAACTGCTTCAGCAAAAGTGGGCGGATATGGAACAGGTTGCAGCTTCGGGAAAGGCCAAAAGCATCGGGGTCAGCAACTTCCTCCAACCTCACCTGGATGCCATTCTTCAGACATGCAAAGTTCGACCGGCCATCAATCAGATTGAATTCCATCCTTACCTGCAACACGGAGACCTCCTCGCTTATCACAAGAGTAAAGATATTCGTGTCGCGGCCTATGCCCCGCTTACACCCGTCACAAAGGCAAAGGGAGGCCCAATTGATGGGTTGCTTGAATCACTGGCAAAGAAGTATGCCGTTAACCCAGGGGAGATACTGTTGAGGTGGTGCATTGATCAGAATGTATTGCCAATCACGACCAGCTCGAAGGAACAACGAATGAGTGACATGTTGCGAGTCTTCACCTTTGAACTGATTCCCAAGGAGGTCGAAGAGATTCGGGTTGAGGGAAACAAGAAGCATTTTAGGGCATTCTGGGGCCACATTTTTGATGCGAACGACCGGTCATGAAGTAGCCCGCCGGACAGGCTTACCTGCTCGCTTGGGAGGGGTGGTAAGGGTACCTTGGGGATCGTCAGGCTGAGCGTGGCTGCATACTCGTTAAGTCGATCATGATGTACTGTACCTCGTGCTTGGTACAAGTAGATAGCTGCCATGGAGCTGCTGTGCTCTCCCTCTTTCACACTGAGCTGGTCGTTTCTGTGTCAGCCGTGCGATGGGGCACGGATGGGGTGAGTTTACAAATGACCATTACATGTAGAACATGGTCTGCAGCTAAGCAGAGCTGCGGTTAAGCATGTCTTGATCATCTCGATCCGACTCGTTCACGAAGCCGACATCCGAATGGTGCGAACGACGGGTAGTACTTGTACAAGTACTTGTAGTCACAGGTATGTAACCCACATTTCCTCATTTCTGGGCCAGACAAATGGCCGGCTCGACGGCAGAGAGGGAGCTTGCTCGCGCTGTCCTCCCATCACACGATTCACCATCACCATCACCGTCATCACCATCATCGTCATCCATCGCCACTCCTCCACATTGCAGGTACATGCCAATGTCATCCGTTATCCGCCCTCGCCGCCTATTCTGTGTCACACCGTGCCTTCCTACTTGCTAGGAAATCCCTCGGCGAGTACCTGCCGCATGATCGCCCTTGGGAAGGAAAGCTCTCTCCCTAGCAACTTCCGTGTACTAGTCAGGTACAAGTGAACGACAAAAGAACGAGGTAACTACAAGTGCGGTACATGGGAAGGCGCCTCCCACCCAAATCCTCACATTTAAATTCCTCGCTCTCACTGCTCCCAAGTCAACCCTTTTCCATCTCTTCAGGTTACATATTCTGTTTACACAGCCTCCCTCTCTTACCAGCAGTTCATTCATTCCACCAAGGTGTACCATTACATACTGCAAACCCACGCTCGTGCAAATCCGTCCGATCCAGCACCATGCAGTTCTCCATCCTGCTCACCCTTCTCTCCATCTTCACCCTCGCTCCAGCATCACCTCTTCAGACAAGACAGACCATCGACCCACCTGCCAGATACTACCTTCAAACCAAAGTGGTCAATGGCGGTCACCTGGACTTTGGGACCAACAAGACCAACTTGTGGCTCTACTCATACCACACCGGTGCCGGACTTGGTGATGCCGCCCTCTCGACTAACAAGTCATGGGCATGGGAGGGCTACTTGAACGGTTCCCAGCAGCTCATGACCTACGCTGGCAATCAAGCTGGCCCTTGGCCGCTGTACATCGGCTATGGCCCCTATCAGCAATGGAACTTGGTGGGAATCAGCATCGCCGGCATCAGCAACCTCGCTAGTGGATTTTTCTTCAACTCGTCCGGGCTTCAATTCAACGAGAGCACCGGCGGCTGGTTGGGTAGGCCCTCCATCTGCACTGATCAAACCATCTGGATCTGATATAAACTAATTGGATTTGCAGCCTGCGACTGGTGGCATGGTGTACCCCAACTTTTCCAGATTAATGGCTATACCTACGGGAGAATTCCGAACTCGTGCTCCAAAGTTCAACTCCGGCCAGTGGCAGTCTGATATTATGTGGCACCCGGTCTTCCCTCAATGGTCTAGGAAAAGCTGAAGGCTAGCACGGGACCGCCTGTTTGTGTGGCGTTGTTCAAGTATTGCATGGCGCTGGTCTGCATTCATTCATTCAAAAGCGTCATCAGGATTGTGCATTGAGGAAGGGATAATTATCTGTATCACCAGCCAATCATAATACCTCTTATTTTCTCTCTCGTATATCTCATGCTTGTCTCAATTTCGGCCTCTAGACTGTCCTGCTTAAGCCTTTCCTGCGAGTCTATGCCTGATGGATTGCAGACTGACCATTGTGCCCCTCAGATGTCCAAGCTGCAGCCGACAACCTAAGCACGTTGCCAGGTAAAGCGAGCAACTCTCCGCACACCACGATTCAGGTCACATATCCAGACGGTCCAGCCGAATGGGCACATTCCCTTTGCAGTCAATGCTCGGTTAACAGGATGCTTGTCCATTCGATCTGACCTAGATAGTCTTGCAATGGCGCTGGGTACACCAAGCCAACCGTTGAATTCCCACCATCCAGATATGCTGGCCCTTACGTAACTTGCATACACCAAGAACTGACGGACGAAGGCCGGACAGCGGCCTGCTTTGTGACGAGCTTGCTAGTTCTTGCCTGCTTACATGATAGCCTTCCTCCTCCCTTTCGTGTGGGACTCATTCGCCAACTTCCAAATTCGGTCAGGAATCCCTTGCTAAGGGCTGGTTGCTGCGAGTGGCTCGTCTAGCACAATCATGGTGGTGTTGTGCGCGTTGGTGGTTCGTCGAAGGTGGAAATACCTATTGCAGTTTCAGGAATGGACAACCGTTCAACGATGCTGAACGGATCACTTATGCTGGTCTGGGATTTCCGGTTCTATCCCGCGGGAAGAGTGCGTCCCTACGATGGCCACGCTCGCGCAGAGGTAAGAAGTCTTATTAGGTTGCGTCTCGAGCCGCTCGACGAATATCGCCCCTCATCCACCCCCTATTCCTGCTGGTGCGACAAGTCCAATATGGTTGCGAACAACTCTCAGGTGCAACAGCCACCCGCCTACACGGGTGATCTCTTATGGATCAATCACGATCAGAAAAGCAGGAAGGCTTTGCCACACAGGAAGAGAGTCTTCGGCCACGTCCAGCGAAACTATCGCAAATGGAAAAGGAAACATGATAACAATCAGTTGCAGGCGTCCATCCGGTTGCCGGGTACAACGTGAGTTGCTCTTGGTGAACGAGTTTTGGCACTCTCTCCAGAGATGCTTACGACGAACTGTCTTCAGCATTGATTCCCAAAGCCACCATCGCGTTGCTGGCGATCAGGTACAAGGAGAGCCGGACGCGAGCGTTGCTTCTGACGCAGCTGATGCAACTGCTTCTTCCGATATTCCCAGTCCGCTGACACTTATTCGTCAAGGCAACTCTGACCCTTTCTCTTGTTTCTCCTTCTCCATCACGCCGCGCGTCAACGAGGTCATCACCTTCATCCGAGACATTCAGCTGCCTACGCTCTACTACTCGCCTTACTTCCGCGAAGCAGCCCGCTTCCCTTCGACTCGTTCGGATGTCACGAAGTCACCCATGGGCTGGATCTCGACCCCAGCGGCAGTCCAATCCTGGAAACACATCGTCCAAGGACTGCATGATCAATGCACCGCACTCGCTTGTCTAAGCACATACTTGGCCATGATGGTTGCTTGCGGTATCAAAGACAGTGGTTACATGAAGTACAGCCTGGAACTAAGAAACACCAGCTCTAAAATGCTCAGGCAGAGCATACTCCGAAGTGATCCTACCCACCGAAGTCGGCTCGCCCAGATCACCCTTCTTCAACAAGTCTTCTGGCACTTCTACGCTGAAGCCTCGGCGAGAAATCTCGATGCTGCACTTATACATGGACGAATGCTGAGGAAATTGATGCACGAGGATCCGGAGGCTGTAACTCCGCACTTCTTCATGTTGGCAATGTTTGTCGACATTCATCTAAGCTCGACGCACCGCGGGAAACCGATATTTGAATACGAGACGTTTGGACCAAATATATATCAGGCGATGTGGACCGGAGTCGATCCATATGTCTACCTGCTCGTGGGGAAGGAGACCATCCCAGATGCAACAGATGCCGCAGTTACAAGCACACTTTTAGATTTCTCGGTGTCGACGGAGCCTCTTCGAAGCCTCTTCATCCGTCGACGACAGGCCATCGCACTGGAAAAATTGATTGCCCAAGCGGAGAATCCCGGCACCAATACCACGGCGATATTCTTCTGGGTTGCATCCCATGCGTATATCGACGAGGGATTCTTCACGAATTTCTATTGTGATAAGGTCAAGGGTACTTCGATCACTTTGAGTGAGGCTCTCTCCGAGCCCAATGCCGCTTCCATTTTGCAGGGACCAGGTCTCGCGTGCCAATCCGAATGTAGTCGCCTGACAGAAGCCGCAATGGCGATGGCGGCACTCTACCTTATGCGCGTGCTTGGACTCTTTGACATGTGGATTAATGGGCAGAACTTCTATGACCCCGCAGCATCGCGCGAGACGCTTCTTTACGATGCCCTTAACGCCGCGTTTCGAGTGGGCAGTCCCCAGGAGCTGGAGGCTTACGCAAATGCGCATCTATGGTGCCTGTTTGTGGGAGCGATAGCAGAGTGGCAGAGTGTTCTCAATGGCAACGTTGGCAGGAGAGGAGGAGGCCAGAAATCAAGGGGCATGCTCACAGCGAAGGCACAGCTGAGTTTGCAAAGAATCGATAGCGGATTCGACGAGAACCTGTCTCACAAGAGCCGAAGTGGGTTCCATATCGGCGCAGAAGATGAAGATGCGTCGCGCATGTTGTTCAACACCCTCTTTGCGAGACAAGCGAGCATGATGGGCCTCATAAGTTGGGAGCAAATGGTTCCGATCTTGGGGATGTTCGCGTACGGCGACACGTTGCAACCGCATGGCAGCCGGTGGTTCTGGAGAAGTATGGGGGCGCATTTGGATGATTCGAAAGGATAGTTCAGCTCACAGGTAAGGGGGTAATGTGCTTGTGAGTAGCAGGGCTCCTACTGGAGCGGCTACATAGCCGTGAATTTCATAATCATAATACTCTTACCGAGGCCGAATGCTTCGGGGAGTAGGCGGCGAGCTCGGCGACCCTGATATTCAGCCTTGTGCGGGGCGGAGGGGCACCATGATTGGCTGACTGTGGGGATGATGACAAACTCGGCTCCTGTATATTCAACCCTCAGCATCACCACCATGTCCAACATGTGCCATTGCTGACAGTCGGGCTTTACTGAGGACTTGATAGTGCTGCTAAACAAAATACATCCTTTCCTTGAGTCTCTGCGGAATCCCCCGTCGGTGCTTCTGATGCTCCGCGCGCTACAGACAAAAGCCCACATTTCACCCGCCCACATATCCAACCTGAGTAGTCAACCCGCCACACGCACCATCAGAATGGACTCCTCCCTCCATCCTCTGCAAGGACTCTACAAGCCCAACAACCTCAAGGCACTCTACTATGGCCCGGATGTGGTGAAGAAGCACATCCTATCGGCGCTGCCCACAGAGTCATCCAAGGCCTTCATCATCACAGGCAATTCGCTCGCCAACAAGACTCCGCTTATCAAATCTCTCGAGGAGCTTCTGACCGAGAAACACCATGCGGGCACATTCAGCAACATCAAAGAGCACGCCCCCATTGCACAGCTCGACGAGGCCACCGCCATCGTGAAACAGGACAGCACAATCGACACCATCATTTCCGTTGGCGGCGGCTCCCCGATCGACAGCGCCAAAGCCATCTCTTACCGCGTACACGAGACGTCCCAGAAGTGGCTTTTGCACATCACCATCCCGACGACGCTGTCAGCGGCCGAGTGCACCGCCATTGCGGGATATACGCAAGCAGACGGCACAAAGACCGGGATCAACCATCCAAACACGTACCCGGCGTATATCTTTTATGATCCGAAATTCGTCATCTATACCCCTCCACACCTGATGTTGTCTACGGGCCTTCGAGCGATGGACCACGCCGTCGAAAGCCAGTATCACCCGGCCACGACGTGGATCCCCTGCCGAATGGTCGCGCTGAATGCCATTACCGAACTATTCCGCCTGTTGCCGAAGTACAAGGCGGACCCGAAGGACGAGGATTTGATCACCGGCCTGCTTCTCGCCGCCTATGCGAGCCTAGGATTCGTCGGCCAGAGCCTCAAAGGCGGGCTAGGGCTGTCGCACTCCCTGGGGTACGCATTGGGCTCCCCCTACGGCATCCCGCATGGGATCACGTCGTGCTTGACGCTCGGCCACGTCGTCAAGCTCAAGGCGCGCCAGAGCGCCGAGAACGCGGAGAACATTGCGGCTATCTTACCTTACATCGGGGGAGAGAAGAGGTCGGGAGACAACGTCAAGGACAGCGATCTCGTCGGAGACAGGATCTTGGCGCTGGTGCAGGACCTAGGCCTGAAGACCAACCTGACGGAAAAGGGCGTGGGCAAGGATCAAGTGGACATTATCTGCGCGAGGGCCACGGGCGGCTTGATACCCCAGCAAAAGGAAAAGAGCGCGCAGGGTGAAGAGCTGCTTAAGTCCATCAGAAGCCTGGTTGAGGGGCTTTGGTAGATAGATGCGAGGCCCCAAGACCTTATCCTCCCCTTTGCTTTGCTACCTTTGTTACCATGTCGTCTCGACAAGTAAAAATATACAAAGTCCAAAAGCCCGCCGGCCATCCAAGTGTGATTACGATTGCGAATGCGATTGCGATTGCTGCCCCGAGACCCATCCGTATTAAATAAGCATCCGGTTAATTAATTAGATCCTGCTGAATTGAGAGTACGTCGTAGCAGTTGCCGGAAGCGAAGCACGCAAGCCGAAGGATAAGCGAAGCATAAGCGAAGAATGAAGCACCACCAAATAAGCCCTCGATCTTCCTCCGAGCCAACAATCCAGCTCTGCCTTGCCTTCCCTTCTAACCCCCCGCTGTCTTGCAACACCATTGCTAATACGAAGTACTAGTAGCATTGATCGTGGCCGTTGGCCATCCCAGCGGCGAGGCAGTCTCCCAGCCCACGCTGTGCAAAGAAGGAAGGGAGGTGTCAATGCTGCTGCAGCTGCTGCTCGCAGCGGCGGTGATGCACGTAGATCCAGACACCCTGGAGCTGAGCTCCGAGTACACTAGCGCTGGATTCGAGGAGCGAGGACTCTGCGCCGTCGGGGACCCTTGGCCTTGGGCTTGTCCCTGCCCGGCAGGAACCGCGTAGGGCCCGATGCCAGGTGCAGGAAACACCGGGGTGCCGTCGTGCTCGTCGAAGGAGAACTTCTGTGTGCGGATGGTGCGCACGGTCCATCCTTCCATGTAATCGTGCATGCCGTGGTATACGATCCAGTTCTCGGATCCGTCGGGGCTGGTGGTGAAACTGGCATGGCCGACGCCGTAGACTCCCTCGGCGGGATTTTGCGCAAAGACGCAGCCGGCGGTGTGCTTTGTCCAGCTTGCCGGGTCCATCGGGTTCGTGCCTGTTAGCTCCAGCATGCCGAGGCAGTAGTTCCTGTTGTCGCTGCGGGCGGCGCTGTAGATGATGAACATTTGGCCCGTGGCCGGGTTAATTAGCTGCTGGGGCCCTTCGTTGGATGACAGCCGCTGGTTGATCGTGCGGTTGTACGGCGTCTTTTCCCACGGCTGGTCGGGGCGCGAGATGACGGCGCGAGATGATAGCGGACTCGAGACCGTCCACGGGTCCGACATGCGCGAGATGCACAACATCGACGGCCACGACGTGTATGACCCCTCCCAGCACGAATACACGTGGTACAAATGTCCCCCCGTCGCCGGGTGCACAAAATACGTCCCGTCGATCGCGAACTGGTTGTACGTATCCAGCTCGGCGCGCATGTTGTAGTTGCTCGTCCACGGATCGTCCGTCGACGACGCCAGCACGAACATCCGGTGGTTCACCGCCGGGCAGCTGAAGTCGCAGTACATGTCCTGCTCCGGCGAAGGGGTGTCCGCGTCCACGTCCGCCGTGAAGATGATGTACCACGCCCCGTCCAGGAAGTGCAGCTCCGGTGCCCACAGGTCGTAGCTGTACGACGTGTTCTTTGGTGGTGTGAAGACTGGCTTCACCTCGGCGTTGTTCCAGTCTCTGGCCATGCCAAAATCCAAATCAAATTAGTTCGGATGAGGGAGTGAAGACAGCAAGACGGCGAAGACGGTGTGCTCTTGGACTTACGTCAGGATACTACTCCGGAGAATGGTGATATTGTCGTTGGTCGTGTATGTCATGTAATAGTAGTTTTCGGACCGAATGACCCATCTAAAAACAACAGAGATGAGGTCTTAAGTTAGTCCACTTGCTGCCTCCTGTGATCCTGAGACAGGTTCAACGCACGGATCTGCTCCCACGGCGCTGAGGATTGGATTTATGTACGTCGCGCCATTTGCGGTCGAGTCAGTGGTTGCTGTTTGTCCCAGACAGAGATTGGACGAAATATTAACTGCAAGGAGAAAGACAGATGCTAGAAACAGCATTTTTGTAATAACGGCAATGCTGCACTGGGGCCAAGAGCCCTTAACAGAGCAAGAGGAATTGGAACAAGCGACAAGGCGAAGGAAGACAAGCTCAAGGAAGGTGGATAGGTTTCATACAACCTCGCACGCTATGGGCCACCTACTGTTTTTGATTTGAGAAGTTGTGCACCTGGGTCACTAATGGGTGGCAGTTGTGCCCGCATTGAGGTGACATCCAAAACCTCGTGGTGGAGCATATTCCTGGTTTGGCCGGGATGCAAGATCCTGGTGTGAGTGCGGAGTAGTAGCAGTTGTTGATCAGCATATGCACGGAGATCATTACCATGATTATCATCATGCACTGACCTCACCGTGCATGTCGATGGCGAGGCCGTGATCATGCGTGGGTATATAGAACTTTTGGTGCCATTTTTGAGGAGACGGCGACAGACTCATCCGGTCGCCATTAGCCAGGCTATATATATTTCACAGAGACGCTCGAAGTTTGTCGTCGATAGGTTTGACCTCGACCAACAACTTGCCTGGGTTTCGTTAGCCCATAAATACTCTGTACAGAACAACTCCAAGGAAAGAAAAGGCTCACCTGTGTTGACCCCTTGGTACAAATCTCTCAGTGCGTTCTCTGCCTGGTCCAAGCCACCCTTGACGATGGTCTCTTTCCTCTTAATCTTGCCCTCGGAAAGCCACTGCGCCAACTCCCTCAGAGCTCGTGGATATTCCTTTGCATAGTCGAAGACAATGAACCCTTCCATGCTGCAGCGTTGTTCAGTCCGGATACCCGAAAGCGAAAAACTTGCATGCCTTACCGTATGCGCATCGAAACGATCATGAGATAGTTCTGGGCATCGTTTGTTAACAGGGGCTTGTTCTCAACGAGTCGAAACACTAACCTTTGGTCCTTGGGGTTTAGAGGAATTGTACTGGCTAATACCTGTTTGACAATCAGTAAATCTCACTTGCAGGAATCACTGGGTTGCATACCTCCACACATGACAAACCGAGCGTGTTTTTTTGCTCTCGAGAGCGCCATATCAAGGATCTCACCTCCAACTGAGAAAAGCGAGATGAGTAGATGTCAACCACCTGTTACATGAGTATGACTTACCGTTGTCAAAGTAAACATCGATCAGATCCTGGTTCAGGTAAGCATACTCCGATTTCTCACACCGTATCAAGCTTCACTGGGAAAGTACCTTCGTGGCAGCCCTGAACTTCTTGAAGAAGTCCCTGTCTTTGTAGTTCAAGGCATCATCAAAGCCCAACTCCTCTTTTAGCCATCGGCACTTGTCCTCACTACCAGCAATGCCCAAGACAGTTGCACCCTTGAGTTTGGCGATCTGACCGACAACACTGCCCGTTGCACCTGCAGCGCCCGAGACAACGACAAAGTCTCCCGCTTTGACCTTGCCGACGTCAATGATGCCGAAATAGGCTGTCAATCCAGTCATTCCTGGAAGACCCTAGTGTTAGCCAAGCTCCATACCGCAGAAGTCTTCTCGACTGATTTCGTACCGAGCACACTCAACCCATCGGTCAGCTTTCCACCTCTAGGGACAACCACCCTCTGCAACTCGTTGCCTCTGCAAATCTTGTATTCGGTCCATCCCGCCGTGGCCGTTGCAAAACTCCCAACGGGGAACTGGGGGTTCTTGCTAGCCTCGACTGTCCCGATACAACCGCCTCGCATGACTTCCCCAATCTTCACGGGTGGAATATATGATCTGGTATCGTTGAGCCAGCCGCGCATCGCCGGGTCGATGCTGAGATAGTTGGTCTCGAACAGGACCTCTCCATCCTTGAGATCGGCGGCGGAAGGAGTCGGGTTGTTGGTGACGAGTCTGAATGTCTCACCTGGGACAATGTTGTCTTTCGGTCGTTTGGCGAGAACCACCGTCTTGTACGTTGGAGCCATCTTCCCTCAATCTCATACGGTGGTGACCAGCTTTGTGATGATGGTAGAGTGGGATGTTTCGGCTTGAGAAAGCTGGGACGGACGTGATTGATAGAGGTTCTTCTAATAAATTAGTTTTTGACAATGGCAAGCTCGGGCAGATGAGATGTCATGGATGTTGTTTAGTCATTACTCCGTCTTGAGGCACCACAGGGATGCTTGAGCTGGTCCAAAGGGTGAAAATACCTCGGTTCGACAACGGTGAAGCACACGAAGCTAGTCGCAGCTATATACGGAAGAGCATGTCCACGATAGACGATGCTGAAGATCCAACAAGCCAAGCAGTTCAGTTTCAGGTTTCTGTCGTTTCAGTTCCGCTGACAATATCTCGAATATGACCGCCCTAGTTGCAGGGATCCAGATCTTACAAACCTGGATCACCAGCCAGCCCATGGCAGTGGATAAGTCCACCCTCTCCTTTGCGCCCGTCGAGACATGAACCTGACCCACGAAACTGTCGGACACCGAAAACCATGGCCCTGGTCGAGCAAGTGACAGCTGCTACTCGCCGGTCTGCTCGCACAAGACGAGAATAAGGCTCCAGTAGCTTGACGACAGCTATCGCTACGCTGCGTGTCCGCAGCCTTGTGCGTCTGGAGTTTTTATGGTAAATTCGCAACTCCTTGCGAGAAAAACGAGGTCAGCACGATCATCCGGTCTGCTTGTCTGTTTCCCGAGTAAGTGATTGCTTCCAGCCAGAATTTGGCCGTGATATGGTACGCCGTACTTTCCAAAGCACTGTACCAACACGAACAACTTTTAACGGCAGAGAAGAGACGGAAGGAAGCATATCCGCTTTGTCTCTATGCACACGGCCATTGTCCGGTATCGGATTCTTTTGCCGGCTTATTGCCCGTCCAACTCCTTTCGTACGACGATTGTTCCCCTCACCCAAGTCAAACACTCGAGGATATTCACACCTATTTTCGCAAATACGTACTCCTGATAGCTCGAGGCTGCACTCTTCCCAATCTACCGTTTATTTTCTCTCGAGAAGCTTCAAGAACAGCCATACGGTAATAATGGCGGAGACTATATCTCATCTAAACGGCGCAACCACTGCCCAAGGGCCTCAAGTAATACCAATCCAGACAACCGAGGTCCCTACATATACAATCATCCAAGCAGACGGTGTCTACCCCGTACGCTCTATCCTTACCAAACAACCCTTCTGTGCGCCTCTCGAACGATGTTTCAACTGATACCATCAATTTTAGGATGATGTTGTGGAACAGGAAATCTTCACGGCAAACCCACCGCATCCCTATAAGTTGAACTATGTCTCAACCCACCTGTTCCCGACCGGCACACCTCTTCCAAAACCATGGTCCTCTATCCCCAAGGACTTACGAGACCAAGTCGATGGAATCATGGTCCTTAAGATGGGGTTCACGGCTGAGGACGTCGAGTTGTTCCCAAAGCTGAAAGTGTGAGTATCTATTTACCATTCCCCTTGTCAGTAGTGCGAATATCTCAATGTCGTAAATGGGTTGGGAGCTTACACGGGCGGTTCAATTGTTGATAGGATAGTCAGAATGGGCGTCGGGTATGATCGCCTAGACCGAGTCGCGCTGGCGAAGAAGAGAGTCACAGTGTGCAACGTGCCAGGTTCGGCTTTTCCCTCTGCGTCTTTCGTCTCATGTTGTCTCCCCGTCCCACCCCCTGACGCGACTTGATGGGGAGCTCGCTCACTCACTCTGTGACACGGGGTGACCTGCGTAGACTACGGCACAGCCGAAATAGCAGACCACGCACTGTCTCTCGCGCTCTCTCTGCGGCGGGGGGTCCTCTTGCACCATGACCGCCAGCGCCAACCCTACGTCTACCCGTGGATGTACATCGACACTCCACTCGTCTCGCGCATCCAACAGGCTACATTCGGCATCTTGGGGCTTGGGAGAATCGGGACCGCCGCGTGTCTCCGCGCAAAGGCATTTGGCTGGAACGTCCTGTTCTACGACCCGTACCTGCCCAACGGCGTCGACAAGGCCCTGGGCATCGAGCGCACAAAGGACATCACCGAGCTGTTTCGCAGGAGCACAAACCTCAGCATCCACTGTGCGTGCACGCGTGAGACACGCGGCATGATCGGCTGGGACCTGGTCAAGCTGATGCCGCGCGGCTCCGTGCTCGTGAACACGGCGCGCGGCGAGGTGCTGCAGCTCGACGCCGTGGAGCGCGCACTGAGGGAAGGCATCCTCGCCGGCGCGGGCCTCGACGTCCTCCCCGAGGAACCCATCCCCGAGCACAATGTCCACCCACTCATAAAAGCGTACCGCGAAAAGGAAGAATGGCTGCTCGGCAGGATGGTCCTCACCTGCCACACGGCATTCTACAGCCCACAGAGTTTCGTCGACATTCGGGTCAAGAGCGCGCAGACGATGAGGGAGGTCTTGATTGATGGGTTGCAGAGTAATGTTATTACACCGGATATGCTGTAGCAATAGACATACCTCAACGGACGCATGCATCTGCTATCCCTTCGCTATCCGGGCGATGTGAACCTTTTCATTATCGTCGTTGGAGCATACATATATATATATATATATCTCTCGCGAGAGCATATGTACATTCCTGCCATTACGGACTTACTATGCATTAAAAACTAGCCATGGGGCGAGGCACGGGCGTGATCACCATTGCCTCAATGTTCCCCGTCTCTGCCTGGCATTCCCACTGAAGAGGGTCCCGTCGTAGTCTGTCCCATTGTTGGGGTAGTCGATGGTGTAGTTGGCGAAGCAGACGTAGTCGTAGTTGCTAGCGTCGTACGCGCTGGCCTGGCTCTTCAGAAACGAGCTCAGCGGACACATGCCATCGCTGCGGTTGCCGCAATACCCGCCGCGGATGGTGGACAGCGGCAGGATGCCGTTGTTCAGCCGCATGCGGATGAACTTGTGCGTCGCGTCGCTCGCGCTGTACCCGTACTGCGTCGGGTAGTACTGCGTCTGCGACGAGTTCTTAGGCACGGGTTTGCCCGAGCCGCACCCAATCACTTCTGTCACCAGCCGCGCGGAGAAGGGCGTCAGGTGCGACAGGATGAAGTGCCGGTTCGGGTCTGGCGGGTACTGCGTGAGGGAGGGCGGGTCGCGGAGGTAGTCGAGCGAGGCGGCCGTGAGCACTGAGATGATGATGTCGTCGTGCGAGAAGTCGGCGTAGAATTTCTGCCCCAGCGGGAATGAGCGCGAGTTGTTGGTCAAGCTGCTGTTGACGCTCGAGTTGGACACCGTGATGTACTGGCTCTGCAGCCTCGCTAGGAGTTCTTGCAGGTACCCGATACCCTGGGCTCGTCCCGTCGGGTTGCCGTATGAGTAATCGTAGAAGTACTCGATGTCCAGGGTGCTCTCGAACCCGGACCATTCGTCCTCCGTGAACAAGGTGCAGAAGTCGGACCGGCCCAGATAGTTGGACTCGTACGCACAGATGCTCCTAGTTCCTCGTCAGCTGAGTGGTGTAAAACACAACGGGGCGAATGACATACTGCATGGCATATGTGTCGTTTATAGTAAGATTAAACCCACTTGGAACGTATTGAGAAAGCCGGCTTTGGGCGCTAGACAGGTAGAGTGGCAGGTAACTTAACAAATCGAGATCTCCCAAGTACCCGGTGACTGGGTTGTTATCATTGAAGCACGAGTCGTAGGATGCCAGGGTATTGTTTTCGGTTCCGCCCTCTGGGACGATCACGACATTGAAAGGGTTGGAGAAATTGGCCAGGGACGGATCCGGAGTGAACTGGTAGCTGGGGCCGAAGAATCCCAGTGCCCAACTGATCTGGGTGTTCTCGATGCGGGACTGTCCCGTTGTCCTCAGCGTCAGTTTGGGTCGGTTGGTACCATTGCCGTAGGTCGCGTTGTACGCCACTTGTCCCTGGGTAGCATTGTAAAGCGTGCGCCCATACCGGTTCCAGAAAGTGACACCGGCCATGAAAGACTGGGAAGCACCAATTCCAGTGAGATAGTCTCGCGCAAGCTCATAGCGGTATGAATTCAAAAAGCCGAGCGGGCCAGTAAACTGGGAGGAAGACTTGGTTTGAGTCCAGTTCATGACCTTGGCGGCAAAGTTCGCATCGTTTGGCCCGTCGTCAAAGGTACCGCCGGGGAAGCGAGCACCGTGGCGTTGCAGGAGATGAGCTTGCTCGACTTGACATCCATCTGGCAAGCCAACATCGCTCACGCCAAAGTAGTCCTCAGCATTGTCCGCGTATGGAGTGATCTGGCCCCAGTATTGCTGGACGATGGAAATGTCAGTAAGAAGGTCCGACGACGAGTTTGTGCTGGTCTGGCGTCGTTCGCGTTGGCGGGGAGTGGGCGACGAGGCTGCAAGAGAAGGGAGCGCAGCCAGCAGAGCCCAACGGAAATACATTTTGCTTGCACTGTCACGGTTAGCTCTGCAGGGAAAGGACCAAATGGCAGAGGAGGAGATATGGCAGCAAGGTGGGAAGAGAGCTTTGGAGCTCTTGTACTCGGTACCACTGCTGAAGTGCTCAGAGTGCTCCAGCCGTCGAGCCGTTGGAGCTTGCGGAAGGCGCTGGTGACGACAAAAGAGCCATGGCCGTCATAGGCAGCCATAGGTAGAGCCATAGGTTAGCCTGCAGCTTGCAGAAAGCTTGTAGCACGTCACCGAATCGAAGGGCAGGTGTGACCAGGCAAACCTTGGAGAGCAGCGAGGCAGCACGAGCCGGGAGGGAAAGCTGCAGGAAGGTGGTTGCGAAAGGGAAAAGGCGGCTGTAGGAGCTGCTAGGCGATGGAGTAGGACGATTTGCTGCAGGGTGGTGGTGATGCCAATGGGGAGCTTTGTGAGAAATGTTTGGAGAAATGTTTGTCCTTCTCTCGCGTCTTCTGCGCAGCCTGATCCGGCGATCGATCTACACGTGGCTCCTCAGTCCTGGCCGATTTGACAAGCTTGTTGCTGAAGCTGTCAATGAATGTATCAGTGCTTGTCAGATAATCTAAGATGGTATAGAGCGAGAGGTCCCCAGGGAGTACTGGGTACTGTATGTACAGCATCATAGGTTGGGTTAGAATCTGTGCCTTGACGCACTCGATGATTCTCCTAGGTAGGTAGGCTTCTGTTTCCTGGGTAGAACTTCCATCCATTCCCTTCTCTTCTCTCCTGTCTCTTGTCTCGGGTGCTTTCCGGCCTGGAAAGAGCTTCCTTCTTCGTCGGTGCCGGCGATGTCAGCTTCATCTTCGTCGGCACCATCGGTTCTTCTTCTGCCACCCGCTACCTAGGTGTGATGGTGGTGGCACTGAGACACTCGAATGCCATGGTGCGAGGTGAGCGGAGGAGAGGCAAGGCAAGGGCCGATCCCGTAGCACAGGCGTCTCTCGTAGGATATTCTCCATAGCATGACGCTGGCTTGACAATTGCGTCAAGTCAAGGCAAAGCCCTGATGCCGTCAGCGGCTCTGGCTGCGCCTGGGGTTCACGTCTCCGTGGGCATCGTCTTCAGTATCTGCGTGTGCATCAGAGCAGGATAGATTGGAGAGTGAATAGGAGTAGCTAACGAGCCGGTACCCGTACAGACACGCGTCCCTCGTACCTCGTAGAAAACAGAGACAGTGGCAGGTTGAGAAGAGACGACAAAGGTGGTCCGCACTTTGGGGGGGGATTGCTGGGCACTTCCCCCACCAAATGAAACGCAGCCACGCAGGCTCATCAAATCCCAACCGCCCAGCTGCCCGCCCTGCAGTGCGCTGCTCCTCCTTCACCATCATCACCACCATCACCTCATCTATTTCTCCTCCAATATCGTGCTCTGCACCTGTCGGCATGCACGTAGTTGGGCTCTGGCCTCATCGTTGGCTCGACTCCATATCTTACGTGCCACGAACCCTTGCCCTTGCCCTTTGGGTTGCAACCTCAATGCGAGTCCCCGTCACAAAGCATCTTCCCTCGTTGCTGAACTCTATACCCTCGCCGCATTCCTGAAGGTTGGTTTATCTGATGGCATGACGGTCTCTCTGATGCGTTGTTTGTCTTGAAATCCGGAAAAAGCATGGATGCTCGAGCAGACACGTCGTCGGGCCGCTTTAGAGGGCAATGGGCATTCCTTTCCGCGCCTGCGCCTTCGCACCATGGATCAAGGTCTCTCCCGCCATCTTCCAGCTACCTGCGAAGTGACCACAGCAATGTTTCCCCTCGACCGGCCGCCCTTCACTTCCACCAGCTCAATGCATCCCGCTCCAGCCTAACCAGGCACGCTCAGACCCCGTCCGTCGGTGGTCGCTCGACTACAACTAACCTTTCTCAACCCGTTCTCGTTCGTGTCCATTCCGACGATGCCTCTCTCCAGATCCGCCCACCAAGGCCGAGGCCCAAACGCGGCGTCATGAACAACGAGTTGCCCCCTGTCCACGAATTCAGCTTTCGAGGCATCTTGACTGCAATCGAAGAGGACATTGAAGAAGACATCAATGCGATATCTGAAATACTCGGGAGGAGCAGACTGGTGTTGGCAGACCAGCATGACAGTCACTTGCCTCCCCAAGGCGAGATCAGGGCCATGAGCAGCCCTTTACAGGCCGTGGCTGAGGCAAGCGCAAGTAACGAACGCCTGGCCGCCGCAGCAGATGATGTTCTTATCCTCCGGGAAGATGCAAGTCTCGTCGACGGAAGTCACACTGGCTCCTTCGCATATGGCTTGCTTGAGAGACTACAAGCTGTCCCACGAACCAGGCGCATGAGAAGTGAGACCTTGGGCGCCGTGCCCTCGAGGCCGGGGACAGGCTCAATTCGCCATAATTCGGCGCCACCAATTCTACCGGATGTGCCGCCAGTTGTGGAAGACCACGAGCGCCTTGCGCTGCCTGGACTGTCACGCTCGTCTCGCCGCTTACTTCAGAGCTCCGTAGCGGAAAATGAGGTAGAAGAAACGCCGTCCAGGGCAACCGATGCCGTGGTGTCAGAGACGTACCTGTCCGCCGGAGCAAATGCAGTCATGATATCTGACCCTCCTGTCGTTTCAGAAGGCGGTCGCCACTATCCACTGTACAGTTATGACGACAGCGGACTATTTGAGGGACCCGTCCCTCCTTGTCCGCCCCCACCCATGACTCTGCGGGAGAGATTGCAGTCGTTAATTCCTAGAATGGAGTTGCACAATTTCGTGCCCTGGGTTCATGGACATACCAGCCGCGCCATGAGTGCAGAGTCCCAGCTTCGGGAAATACTCGACAAGCACCAACGGTCGCGAGAATCGCGACCAAATTTGGAGACAGCCGCAGAGAGCTCGGAAATGTACGAATAACTTCTTGGACTTCAATCAACGACGGAGGATAAAAATCTACTTCGGCGTCACTTCCATCTGCTCCTGACTTTGCGCAGTGATCATTTCAGATTGGAGAGCCTTGCTGGCAGACATATGGACATTTTTCGCGCAAGCGCGCTAGAGATAACAAAAATAAGAGTCTCGAGCCCACTTCTTCAGTTCTGATGAACCTACTCTCTTTCCTGTCTCGGTCTCGATCCTGCTCCCAGTGCCAACGGCAACTGGCGGCTCTACGCAAGAGATAGAGAGCTGAAGCTTGACATCATCCATTTTCTGTCTCTGCAAGACTGCAACAGACCTTATTGTTTATCGGCTCAAGCCGTCGGGGGATCCGAACTATCTTTTATCAGCACATATGGCCTGTGAGGCTCCAAAAGCAGTGTGAGCCCTAGGCTCAGAACCGCCACGACCTCCCTTTTTCTTTTTGTCTCGCCAACTCTCGGTGTTCAGGCAGATATCCAGGACAACAATCAACTGCTCTTGGGTGCTACGTTCGCTGATTTCGTCTGATCCTGCCTCTGGGGCCTCTGTCAGGGGTTGCTCTATGGATAGGATCTCTTTTCGGTGCGACGGATACAGACCTAAAAACTGTTGGCATGCTAACAGGAAAGGAACTGCATCTGACCATGAGGCAGCCAATGATCAGACATACCACGGTGCAAAATGACAGGCCTTTAATCCGATATCAGATCTCAATCACTCGCAAGAAAAATTATCGGAATATGCTGATATTACCATCGTCTATGTGCCTCACCAAGGTGACCTTGAAGACATTGGGAAACTGCTGAAAAGAGTGAAGATAGCATCTGCCTGCACGCCTCGTTCTTGGCCAAACGACGAGTTGCTGAAAATGAAATTGGGAGAGATGTGGTAGTCCACATGTACCACGATGAACTGCGTTTACCACAACTGAGTACAGAGTCGGATAGATCTGCATCCATGCCGACAGTTCTTCGAATGAATCACGCAACATCAACTTCAGCGAGATAAATCTCAACAATTTCGCGAGCACATCCAGAGCAAGAGTTTTGGATGATGTAATCTGAAATTCCCGTGCAACGCATGAGAAGATGGGTCATGCCATACTCAGGCTCCCGTCTGATAGCGAGAGACTTTACAGAGTCAGGATTATAGATCCCTCGTCTACAATGATATCTCGGACTCGCGGTCATCAGTCGTCTATTATGCTACAAGGGGCATGTCGACACGTTCATTCGCCCCTTAGCCGAGAACAAAAGCCATACGAGTCAATCCGATGGCGTCTGTACTGACTTACGTCCACTCTCTCGCCTTATTCGAACTTGCTGAGCAAATGAAGGGTTTGGGCGTACAGTCTCAAATATTAAAGACAACAGAACAATCTTTCCATATCACAGCAGACCACATGTTTCCGAACTTCCAAAGTAGTGAATGGTTCCATGGGCAAGTTCTAGATCTATCCCTGTCCCACAATTCATCTTACCCTATGCCGAAAGAGATATCTATGTCTAGCCAATTTGCAGCAGGAAGCACCAAGGACGAACCAGTGAATGTGGCATCACTTGACCTTGATCAGCACCGTTTTAGTCTCCAGGAAGTTGTTCAGACTGTGCCCGAAGCCTTCCCTACCCACACCACTGCTCTTGAAGCCGCCGAATGGCATGTCTCTTGCTGTCGTTGGACTTGTGCAGTTGACGGCGACTGTGCCTGCTTCCAATGCCTTGGCAAACCTCATAGCCCGGTTGATATCCTTGGTATATACAGCGGCGTATAGTCCAAACTCGCTGTCATTGGCTTTGGCGATCGCCTCCTCCTCAGTTTTGAAGGTATTGATATTCACGACGGGTCCGAATATTTCCTCTTTCATTACCACGGCATCTTCCGGCGTATGCAAAAAGACTGTTGGTGGTACAAAATAACCGTGTTGAGTGGGCTCCGGAAGACCAGGCACATCCTGTGTGCCACCGAGGGCAAGTTTCCCACTCGACTTTCCAGCTGCGATATATTTGTGGACCGTGTCATATTGGACAGAATCGGCCTGCGGGCCATGATTGGTGTTGGCATCCAACGGATCGCCCGGGGTGACTTTGGCAAACTGTTCCTTGAACGCCTCCACAAATTTATTGGCAAGTGTGTCTTGGACATATATTCTGCTGTTTGCCATGCAAACTTGGCCACTGTTGAATTGAATGCTATGCTTGGTCTCGTTGACGGCATCTTCAAGGTCACAATCATCAAATATGATAGCCGGCGACTTCCCCCCCAGCTCGAGGACCACATGCTTGAGGTTGGACTTTGCTGCCGCTGCCTGGATGAGCCGGCCAGTTCGACACGAGCCAGTGAAACTCAGGGCCCGGACGTCCATGTGCGAAGATAATATGGCCCCCGACGTCTGACCGTGTCCGGATATGACGTTGATCACTCCTGGAGGGAACCCGGCCTTCTCGATCAGAGTTGCGGCTTTGGCAGACTGAACAAGGCAATTGTCAGCAAGGTGTCTCTGTACCAGATTGGACTCTTCTGCCTGCACGTCACTTGGCGGTCGTGCGGGCATTGGCTGACGGACCTACATACCGTCAATGGCGCTTTCTCGCTGCTCTTCAAAACAACAGTATTGCCCGCTGCAAGAGCCGGAGCAACCTTGTTTGCGAAGAACACAAGCGGGACGTTCCAAGGGATGATTGCGGCGACAACTCCATACGGTTGTTTGAATGTCATGTTGACAAAACCCGGGGTGTTCAAGCTGCTGACGCCCTGCGCCTCGTACCCGGCCTCTGCATAGTGCTCAAACGTGCTTGCGGCGGCTTGGTTGTCGAAATACGTTGATACTGGCCGACCCATCGAAAGGGCCTCTAAGCGAGAGAACTCCTCGCCGCTTTCGACCAACAGGGCTGCCAGTCTTTTGAAATACATGCCTCTGTCGGCAGGAGAGAGTGCAGACCATGCTGGAAAGGCTGCTTTGGCGGCGGCTACAGCCGCATCAGTGTCCTTTTCGCTAGCCTCATGCACTAAAGGGCAAAGATTAGCATTGGATATCATTTCCTTTGTGCGCCGATGTCGGTGATTTACCCTCAGCGACAACTTCCCTTGAGGTTGGTGATCTTATAGGGAACGTTTTTCCATCTGACGACTCAACAAACTATGCCAATATCATTACGGCCATCTGCAATGTGTGAAAATCCCGAGTACATACCTTGCCATTGATGAATAGCCTTGTCTCTATCTTGTCAGTGGAACCCATCTTGACTTGCTCAAAACTGGCGAGTGCGACCTTTGTTTTGCTGCAACCAGCAACGTCGATGACCATCAACTTAAGAGCACTAAACAGTCACAAGTCATTTCTAAGCGTCAACAACATTTTAGACACTGCCGACCATGGATGGAGATAAGCCTCTGAACTCTCCACCGGAAACGGCACCCGAGGGAGCCGGCGAATACCCGACAAAATGGTACAGTACTCCGTAAATCTCGAATTGAGAGATACAAGTGGGGCATGGGGCTGGCTGGGGACATGGATGGGGCTTCCAGTCGCTCGTACGCCTTGTCGTCCACTGAGGTATTCGTTCGATTTCCAATGGGCACCACTTCAACCTCTCGACAATGAATCTTAACTCCGAGAAATGTCTAGACATTGTCACCTCTAGGCTTACGAACACCTCCGAAACAGCAAGACTAAGCCCGGCCATCATCAATCCATTGAAGAATCCATCTATAATCGGCCGCAAGGATACGGACGTGTCGGGCGATTGTCATGCCGGTGTATCGCAGAAGAAGCAGTTCATGAGAGCAGAGTAACCTGCAGGAGTAAGAAATATGTCAGCTGTGACCTTCCGTAAAACAATTCCACCCGTTCATATGAGTTGAGCATCTCTGTCCTATTGTTCAATCCTGGCACTTTTGTGGCTACCGTCTACGCTATTGGATGCGGCGCCATTGACTCCATTGTGCCCATTTCCACTCTGCCCATTCTCGCCCAACTCCCTTGCGCGGATCTGCCAGGGTAAAGGTTTATTCGCTGGCTCAGCTGGTCCAATATCGCCCGAGTCGGACCTTCTCTTCTGCCATTCATCGATGTCTCTATGGTCGACGAAATTCCCGTGCAAGCCCAGCTTCAGTTTGAAAGGCAGGTGTATCACCGCCAGCGGCCCTTTGGCCACGTTTAGTGCATCCATAATGACGATGTCGTTCCGAAGGACGTCAAGATGGTTGAGTAATGCAATGAGATAGCCTTCTCCCTCAGCACCTCCCTCCTTAGGTATGAATGCGGGCTCTTGAAAGGTCGCGGTCGGTCCCCCGAAGAAAACGTCCTCAGTCCTGTCATCCCAACTGTAATGGCCTAAGCAATTGAATAAGCCTCCTGCCGGCGAGCCACATTTTACAAAATCATAAGGCTTCGTCGGGTCGACTTTTGCCTGCCAAAAGTGCTTGTATTTCTTGGTCACGAACCGGTCGTCGATCCGGGAGAACTCGCCGTTCGTCATCCAAGTCTCTGCGGGAGTGACTCTTGTTCCTGACTTGGCTTTGGGGTCAAATATCCATCGAGTGGTCGGACTTCGCAGTTGATTGCGCTTGGCGAGGGGTCCTTCTTTCTCATTGACAGGTGGGAAGAAGAAGAATACATTGCCGTCCGCGACTGTGAGGTCGAAGACAATGTGGCCGTCTTCATTCTCATAGCATCCTGCGATATGGCCATGGAATCCTGTACATGACATTACTCAACATGCCAACGCAATCAAGATTTAGAAGATCATGCACTCACCGTTATCAGCCCTAAACCAAACGATGTCCTCTGGTTTTCCACCCCGTCTAGGAACAACACCATACCACTGGTCTTCATTTGGATCCCACGCCCAGTGGTTACCTCCGTTCTTCAGCCTATCCATGCCCGTCCACTTAATGGGCGTCAACGGTAACACCATGTAATTCTTGCTGACACCACAGTCGTGGATCATTCCGCAAAATGGGGCCTTATACCAGCATTCCTCGGTCTTCTTGCCATCTTTGTCCATCGTCCAAACTACAATATCGTTCGAGCCATCATGGCCATCTCCGCCAGCCTCATATGCAAAGCACAGCATTTCTCCTGTGTCTGGGTCGAACTTGGGGTGCGCTGTAAAGGTAGGTGTGAGGATTTGTCCTTCGAAGTCGTATCGGCCGATTGTTTCCAGAGTAACGGGGTCCATGATATACGGAGGGCCATCTTCCTTGCTTGCCAGCAATACACCGCGCCAGAAGGTAATGTTCGTGTTTGCCGCCGTCCGGATCACGCCTTTCACCGTCTCGTTGTCCGTGAAGGGATTCCTATACCTTCCAAAGAGGGCTTTTCTCGCGCTTGTCTCTGCTTTATACCGGTCCGTCTGAACATACCGTTGTTTAAAGTCCGCGTGACCATTCTGGATCCTTATGGCGGTGACGCTCCCGTCGCCGTTGAAATGGATGTCATCCTCGAATATGGGCGGAAACCGGTGGTCGGGCTGGATGCGGTAGAACGTACCGTTTATCTCAGGCGGGATGGTGCCCGTGAATTCCAAGTCGTAGACGTCTCCTTCCAAACGCGACGGTTTATTGAAGCCCTGAAAGACAGGCGTGTCTGGGTACCTGACCTGGTCGGTGGCTCTAATCCCGTCTTTATAATTGCTCGAGATGAGTTGAGGAGCGAGATCGTAGATGTGTGCCATTGTTGCGGCGAAGTCGGCAGCGAGGCTTGGGCAAAGACCAAAAAGGAGGTATGGGCAAAAATAGGTGGTCTTGTTTTCTCTTCTCCCTCTTCCACCTCTACCATTACATCTTCTTCACCATTATCGTCTTATTCTTCTCGCTCACTCCTCCACGGGATGTAATATCTAGATATCATCCATTCCTTTCACTCTCTGACGCTCGTATGTATTAGTATGTATGTATGTAAGACGTCTCTCTCCTCCAAAACCAGCCTGTATCAGTTAGGTTTTTGCGATTCGACCGCCCGAATCTGGGCCCGTAACTTTGCATGCTCGACCAGGGCGACCCGTCATCAATCCGGCATGTGGGCGTACACAAATGCAACTGCCGATCGATCTAACAGGGTTTCTTGCTTCGCCGCCACCACCACCACTTCCCCCCTCCTTCCCCCTCCCCTCCCGTCTCGGCGCAAGAAGAAAGAGGGGGGCAGAGAGGTACAAAACGAGAACCGAGAAAAAGAAATCCATTATCAGATTCGGGAGGTGGAAAGTCTGGAATGGCCCGCGGCGGCGGAGTCCTGTTTCCCCCCTAGTCATATCTCCAGCTCTTTTTTGTTTTTCTTCCACACACGTAACTAGTCTGCATGGGTCTCGCGAGATATTCCCCCGAGTTGGAAGCTAGAGAGTTGGCTAGCTAGCTGCCTCCGCTCTGTGTGGAGTATGGAGTGCGGAGGTGTTTGTCATGTGTGACTACATAACTTCTGTAGATTACCCCCGGATCCTCGTGCCCTGGACTTGAGACCTCAACTGGCGAAGCTGTGTCTTAGCGGTGGAAGGTCCCTTCTGTTTGTATGTAGTGTGTATCTGTGACCAACTACGTACAAGAATGCGGGAGAGGTGTTTTATTTTTGGGAGGCTTCACAGAGATTTTGTAGACGATGGCCGATGTCGTTAGTTAGGAAGAGAAAATGCAGTGTTTTCAGGTTTAATGGCTCTCTGGTGCTGCAGCGAGTTCGGTCCACTTTGCATTCCGACTACTGGGTTCGATCAACGCTGTAAATTCCTGACTGGCCAGAGCATATCGGTTCATATGGCGGTTCCCAGGCTAGCCGCAGTCCCTCCGGTCACCGCGCAATATGAGCACTCCCAGCGTGCCAGTCTCCAGGGCGGCCATGGTCACGCCGGTGTGCTATCCGCAATCTCGCCGTTCTCGACCACGACCGTCTTTGCCGCTTCGGCCTCCTTCTCTAGCTGGTCCTTGGGCAAGGCAATGCTCAGCGGCGGCAAGCTCGTGCTGACGTCCTCCCCGTACTTTGGGGCGCGCAGATCGTCCGGGCTCACCATCTGTCCGGTGACGGGGTGTGCGTAGTGGAAAGGCACCACGCGCGTGTCAGGCCACAACATCTTCTGCTCGATCAGCTCGTCCGGACCCATGGGGTCGTCTGGAAACGTCTTAGTCGGCCAGGGGACGTAGTTTTTCTTGGTGTGAGCCCATCCACGCTCAAAGTCGGCGTGCCAGAAGGGGAAGTATCGGTAGCGGAAGGGCTTCCACACCCCGTCTTCTTTGATGTACTCGTTCTCGTACAGCCCGCCCTCCCACCACTGCGCGTGTCCCCGCGGGTGCTCCTCCTGGATCGACTGGTGCGTGCCGGCCGACATGAGCGCGCGGATGCGCGCCCACGCCCTCGTCCCCGAGGGGTCCACGTCCACAATGTCCTGCATCATCGGGTGGTCGAGCAGGAAGCCGTGCACGGGCCCGTTGCGGCCCTTGACGAAGTGCGTCTGGAACCGCCCGATGTAAAGGCGCCGGATGCCTTCCTTGCGGCGGTAGCGCGAGCCCAGGAATTCGACGTACGCGTCCGGGTGGTTGGAGAACATGTCGACGACCTAGGTTTAAAACTGCCCGTTAGGTTTCTGGCTCTTTCGGCTTTTCTTTTCTTGCAACGTCTTTGCGTGGCTGGGTGGCAAGAGGGAGCGGGATTCAACTGACTTCGTTGTACAGACACTTGTCAAGGTAATATCCATATTTGAAATGAACCTTTCTGATTTCCGCCTCGTCTGGAATCATGGTCGCCTGAGCAACATTTCTTCCCCTTTTTTGGTGTTTTGCTTACCCTCGACTTTTTGCAGTTTGGCATGCAGTCTCTTGACTTCAGCCTTGAGCTCGGCGAGTTCGGCCTCCATTATGTGTCTGTCTGTCTTCTATTCCCGCTAATTCTTTTTCTTTTTCCCCCCCCTTACTAAGAGTCGTGGATCGAAAGAGCAGCTGAAATACAGCTTTGCCCGAAAAGGAGTTATCTTCAAAAGGCCCGGCAAAATTGAGGACCTATGTATGGCTCAACTTGTCCTCGTCGTGTGGTCCTCTCTTTAAGAGGGGGGGATTGACCTTTTGTATCATGCCGCCGTCTCTTCGAGGTATGTACTCCGCAATTGTCGCCCCGAACAGTCGAAATGGGCCGTTCTCCAAAAAGAGCGAATGCCCCATTTCGAAACTTCCTGGGGTCCCGCGGTGCCGAATGCTTGCACAAACCAGCTCCTCAGAGGGTACATGCAGGGCCGGGAGGGCCCATTTGAAGTCGGCGTTTTTGATTGATCCGTTGTTGGGGATGGTTGCGTGCAGGGACGTGAGCATGGATTGAGGACTTCTAGAGTCCAGGAGACTCCCAGAGCACATTTCAGGGAGCGCGTTAATGATGAAGCTGCGGCGGTACCCTCCATGCATTATGGGGGGCCTGATGCATTCTCATGATGCCCAAGGGACAGTCACAAAGCGCTGTTGTTTGCTTTCTGGGCCGTAATAACTCGCATGTCTGCTTGTTCCCCTCCCCAGGCCGGCCCAGGACATAGTCCTTTCAAGCGTGTTAACTGCCGAAGTAGCAACCACAGATCCACCCACTCTTCTGGTTCGCTTGGGCTTGAAACAGTTAAGGATTTTCCTCCATCTTGGGATCGCCGTTCTTCTCCCCCGCAACCCCGCTACCCCGCGTGGGGTCCCATACTTCCCGAAAAGGGGGCAGACGAGGCTGTGGAAACGAGAAGTGTTTGACAACCATTCACTTGTTGTCCTCTCTCCATCAGGTATTATGTGATAATCTTCTATTCTCTTATTTCGAGTCCTCGCAAGCTCGTCAATCATGGGGTCCGAAGCAAGAACATCTCCCGTGCGCGGAGCTTTGCCGGCCCTGTGACAAACATACGTATGTAGCGGCCTTGCATATTTTTCCATTCACCGACTTCCCAATATGTCTTTCTTGACTTTCCCACCAACCCACACTTTGGCCAGATTCCTATCATCCCCCGTCATAACCCATTTCTCCCAGGCTCGCCTGATACCCTCGGGGGTCTGGCTTTCACCGTCTAGCATGGTGTGTACCGCATCAAGATGCTCAGACTCGCGGCGGTAGGGGTCACTCATGTCGACCAAGATTGCATCCAACTGTTTTCCAACCTCAAACGACCCGACTCTGTCCTCCATCCTCAAGACCTTTGCACCTCCCAGCGTCGCCATGTAAAAGATCTCTTCTAGCTTCAGTCTCCCCTCCTTTCCCCCCGACAACATTTCCCGTGCATTGCCCACAATCAAAGCGAGCCGCATTGCGTCCATGATACTGCACGAGAAGCCACCACCAGAATCAGTGCCCAGTCCGATTTTGGTAATCCCGCCCGACAATAATTTCCGGATCGGGGCTGCCATGAAGCCACCGCCGACGGTGGTGTTTGAAGCTGGGCAGTGGGCTATACCACAGTCCCGCAGCTTTATTTTTGCCTGGTCGGCCTCGCTGAGAAGTGTACAGTGTGCAAGCACTGAATTGCGGTCAAATAGCCCATAATGCGCGTATAAGTCGGCCTCGCAGCTGAATTCCCCGTACTGTTTTAACGTGGCATCGATTTCTTGTTGAGCTTCGCAGAAGTGAGTTTGATTGGCGATTCCTTGTCCCGCGCTATAGGTGTGCTCGTGCTCCTTGGCCAGTTTGCCCAGCTCGGTCAATGATTCTGGCGTACAGCTTATTGCGAACCGGGGTGTCAGGATCGGCCTGACAACGTCTCCTTTCTCGTCAACGGCTCGACAATGCTGAATAATTTCTCTTGTTCCTTCCACCGCTTCCGCGGTATCTTCTCTGTAGTATTCCGGGTTGGTCTCGGTATTATCCATGCACGTCTTGCCCACGAACGCACGTTGGCCCTTTTCGAGACACACATCCACGAGAATCTTCGTTGCTGGCGTGTGCAGACTGCCGAAGTAGCACGCGGTGGTGACGCCCTGGCGGAGGCCCATCTCCACACACCTTGCGTAGACTTGCTTCGCATAGTCAGTGTCGTGGAATTTCGCCTCGTGTGGGAAGGTAATCTGGTCAAGCCAGTCCAGGATATGGAGACCTTGGCCAAGGCCGCGCATCGAGAATTGAGGTGCGTGAACATGAGTATCGATAAAAGACGGGATAAGGAACTGGTTGGGAGATTCCAGGCGAACGACAGGTATACAAGCATCAGGATGGTTGATCAACGCCGGAACTATACCGTCCAGGCTTCGGCCATCTTCCGTCGGGAAACGTGGATAGATGTGGCTTATCTTGCCTTTGTCATTAACGATGATAAGTGTATTGTCAAGAACTTCAATCTCTGATGGGGAGCGAGAGTGTATCAAGGTCCCATAATAGGCAAATGGGCCTTCCATAACTGTCAAGGCAGAGGATGCGTAGTTCGTTTGTGGACCGAGAGCATGAAAGAGTTGCTGCGCACTCCTCCGTGCCTTGTTGAACCATGTGCCCCACTGTACGAGGTACGGGCTTGGTACGGGGTAAAGTTTGGGCAAAACAGTGGGCCCTACCCACTTAAGGCAACTGAGCCGATGGGTCTGAGAACTGAGACAACTTGTGGCCGATCTTTGCCCATATTTGGTTCACCTGCCATTACTGGGTACTGGAGTACTCCTTAACCCCTACCCGGCACAGCCTTGCGCTTCCACGAGCCCCTTCTCTCCCCTTTTTCAAATGCTGAACTTATTCAGCCTTGAAAGACAAAAAGGGTTTCAGAGACGGCTGGGCCACAATGATGCTTGCCTGAGCGGAAGGAGATTGCGCCTTTGGCATCCACATTCAAGGTAGGCGGCAATTTCCCGGGCTTGAGCATTTAGCATTTGCATCTGTCGGGTCAAGGCTGCCCAGAGGATGCCAAACTCATTCTTCTGTTTGCCATCTGATTCAAGCTTCAAGCCGTCTTTCAAATATGATGCCTCATATCGTGATAGATGGCTGACATCGCAGTCTTGATTTGAGACAAGTGACAAGGAGGCTCAGCACCGTGCTCTGGCCCGGGGCAGGGGGGGAGAGACATATCAGATTGATGGCGGCGAGGCGGACACTCCCTTCTCCGTCAGGCCAATTCTATCAATCCGTCACCCTCCATGTCATTCCGGTAAGCTGTTTTGGCCTGGAGCTTTGACCTCTTCGTCTCGAGCTTTTTCATCTTGAGCTGGTTGTTTACAATTGGCTTCTTTACCTTTGGCCTCGTTACCTTTGACTTCTTTACTTTCGGCCTCTTCACTTTCGGCCTCTTCACTTTCGGCCTCTGTCTTGAATAAAATTTCCATTTCTCGATAGTAGGTCTCTTTCAACTGCTTCATAGCTTTCAAATACATCCGGTGTCTCTCCTCATTCAGCTGTTTGACTTTTTTTCTCAACTTGCACTCGAAGAGAGAAATGTTTTTCATAATATGATCAAATTTCCTCTGGCCGGCCCTCTCTATTTTATCATATTCAGCAGCTGTGGCAGAGAATTTAGTTGCCTTCTCGATGAACGCTTCTCTTTTGAGAGCAAATGCTTTTTGTAGCCTCAATTCTGCCTCAGCCGCCTGTTGTACCTTTTCGGCCTCGGCTGTTTTCATGGCTTCTAAGTGTTGAGCTCTCCTTTGTACTTCTTGCTCCCTGAGGAGCCATGCGATGGTGGATATTGTTGGCTCTGAGGAGGGCCATGCTAAGAAGCTGTAAGTCAAGATCGCCTTCTAGTAGAAGAGGGGGCCTGCCTTGATTTATTGGGAAGGGAAGGTCGCTTAGTTTAGATTCGCCGCCTCTACTGTGACCTGAACCGCACCTAGGCTGTGATTTAGATTGGTTGTCCTCTGTTGGTTTCTGTTCTATAGTCTGATCGTTTGAATTGTTGCCTCTGTTGGATTCATCTTGTGAATTCTGGTCTGTGTTAGAACGCAGTGATTTCTCTTCAATCCTTTCCTTAAATGTCTGAATTTCTTCGATCTTTTTGTCAATCTGCGATTGGTCCTTGACGACCATCATACTTCGACCTCCAGAGTTCCCTCGGAGACCCATTCTAGGTAGAATAGTCAGACGTTGGAACTGACTCAAGCCGTATGCTGGGACGAATAATACTCACATTCCGAGGTTCATTAGTCCGGTCCTAAGGATCGGTTCGCCAAACCGTATTCCTAGAGGGCTTGTTGGATGCACGACGGTATTTGAGTCCGTCGTGGCTGACCGCGCGCCAATTGCGGTTTTATAACTTGAACTTGGTGGCGGATTGTGGTCCATTGTTGAATCCCTGAGCTCTTAAATATCTTGAGAATCCACAATAGATTATATCTTAAGAATAGCTAAAAGGAAGCAAATAAGACACTCGGGTCGAATAGCGATGGCTCTTTAACACTTGTGTCAGTTGCTGCGCTCAAGTCTAATCTAGAAAGGCTTTGCGGCGATTAAATGCCAAAAAGTCAGTTCATCAGAATCCTTAGATCTCATCCATTCCTGTAGTTATACTGAAATCTCGTTACTCGCAGACGCTATGTCACACCACATCACACCATTTGTCGCCACCATACAAGACTGTACTTGTACACACCACCCCAAACCGCTAAAACTAGACTACACCACACCATTATAAATACTACACGGCCACATACATAGGGATTATCTTTTGGTCGGTTTTTGTATAATAAAGCTATCTCGACAATTGTCCCCAGCCGCATTCAACGGAATATCGGTATACTGATCCGGCCGATGTCATTCCTACGCTCGTTATCAAAATTCAGCCGTAAGAGCGATGTAGAAGCTGAAAACATGGCTGCAGAAATCGGAGCAGGATTTCCAGGCCTCGCCCGCCTTTTGGACAGCGACAAGGATAAGTTTTTGATGGTGTTCAACCGCTTTGACCGCCTAGCAGTGCAAAACCTAGTGTATCTGCAAAGCGAGCTCTATCAACTTCAAACTGAGCTGGACGCTATGGACAACGAAGACTTGAGGTGCTCTCCGTACGAGTCTGATTTTGTTTCCAAGGAGTTGGCCATAAAGAGTTGGAAAAACTTGAGAGAAAAAGATGTAAAAGCGATAGAAGGAGTTCCGGAGACCATAGAGCAGCGGAGAATGAAACTGATTCGAGAGATCAGAGCGACTTTGAAAGAATACCGTGAGCTTTCCAGCAACCCTCTCAACCCGAGATTCGCTAACATCTCATGCAGGAGAAGCAATGCTGCAACAGGTGCAAATCAACAATCTAGACAACCCCTCCGACAAAACGCACTTCGCATTAACCGAAGAGATCGAAACGCACAAGGCAACGCTAGGATTTCCCGATGATGCACAGGCAGTGTACGCGAACATTGATGAACTGCTGTCGCTCAGGAGCCCTGTTTTCCAAGACAGTCTGACTTGCTGGGTCGATACGCACTTAGAAGAGAGATTGTTCAAGGTCAGCTTGATCTGCTTCCAGACATCTTTTCGGCCGTCTAAACACACAGCAGCACGAACCAAGCAAAGGGGTCGTTTCCTACTACCAGCATGCGCAACTGAGCAACACAGCCAATTCCATCTATGTGGGAATCGCTCTTGCTTGCATGCTGCTTCCAGTCTTTGCACTCTATGCCGTTGGGAAGTATGCCTCCGAGAGCTATGCCGGGTGGATTGAACTGGGCCTAATTTCAGCCTGTATCGTGTTTTCCCTCATATTCCTCAGCAAAGCGGCCAATCTGGGGCGTTCGGAGATATTTGCCTCTGCTGCCGGGTAAGTGGTTCTCTCTCGTCTTATGGCCTCATGATGACCAGGCTAATATGGCTGTGGAGATATCTGGCTGTGCTTGTCGTATTTGTGGGACTCAATCTGCGTTCTTCGTAATGCACTGAGTATCTGTACTCAATTTCTGTTTGCAACAGGGCCCAATGGTGAGTTCTAGCAAGGGGAGGCTTCTCTGTCCGGACAACATCGACGACATGCTGCCATCCCCTTTGTACTCCTCATTCCTTAAGAAGCGATGCGATCGGTTGGTGCTGCGGTTGATAAGTAGACGAAACTCTTTTCACAATCACAACTTTAATCATCAAAGCCAGAACGGAGCTAAGCACAGCCTGGGATCAACAGCTCCGGCCCTCACATGTACATATACGGACTATACCACTCTTGGGATACTAGAGAGTCGGAAAGCCTTGGCCCTTCTCTATCACCACTTAATACCGTTAAGTCCGTGTCGGATCATTATATTGCTGCCTTAATAGTTCAAGTTCAAACAAGAGTAAAGTATCAGATCTTGACTGCTAGAAGGCGAAATTACTCAGCGTCACAGCAAAGGTGTTCTGGCTAACTTGTCTTCGATATACTTCTTCACCACCCGACGCGATGGCCCAATCAGCTACCCTTACAGCACTCACTCCACGCGAAGCCGTCGCAGATGCTCTCCACCGCTGCATCCTTGGTCTCGACAGCAATGACTGGGACCTATTCGAATCCGCATGTTTGAAGGACGAAAGCGTGACTGTTGTTGCCGGTCCGAACACTATCCAGGGCTGGACCGCGATCAGCGAGTCCATGTCCAGGGTCTTCCTCCTGGTCACCACACATTTCATCACCAATATCCGCGTTGAGCTGAAGGATGTCGCGGACACGGCGTCCATGACCGCGCACGCAGTCGCGTATCACGTTCGGCCAGATGATGCATTCAAGCCGGAGGATACTTCGTACACGGCGGGGTGTTTGTACTTTATGGATCTGGTGAGGGACAGCAGTGATGGCTTATGGAAGATAAAGAAGTGGGAGATCAAGATCCAGTGGACTTCTGGTGATAAAGCGGTTCTCCACGGATGAGCTTTAATCTTGGCCCTATGAGATGCAGTCTCACGTGTTTGGCCAGACGGACAGGTGTTGCAAATCTCTTGATGGAACAGTATCATGTCCGATCCCTGCCAGTTCTTGTTTGGATGTTTAGTTATTTTGTCCACTGGCGACCGCTGGCAGGCGAGACTTAAAGACATCCAACTCCGGCGTACTGTATTCGGACAGAGCGCCCAAGAGCATCCACTTGTACCAGGAACGTCAGGAGGTCCTTTTGCTTCCATGGGTAGGGATAACGTTGACTTTGGGCTTTCTCTTCCTCGGAGCGTCGGCCGAGTGCGCCGTGCACGATCCTGGAATTTGGTGCGCAGGGCTTCGCCGTGATCTGCTAGGGCATGGAATGGAGTTGGAGTACTCGCTTCTTCCGGAAGATCTTGCGCTTTGCCTAAGTTAGCTCACATTTTTGCATTCCGTAACAATTTTCGTTGGCACGCCGAGCTATCGTGCATGTCATTGACGGTATCTAGCTCCACTTAGAGTCTATCACTCAGTCGCTTTCTTCGTTCTCCCCCTTCAGTCGCTTGCTTCCATCGTGGTTGGTGATCGATATCCTCGAAACCAACAACCATGCAGTACATATGGGGCCCAATGCACTGGCGCCTTGGTTTCTGAGTTGTCCTTGCGCATCATCTCACAGATGGTGATTCGAAGCGCCTGCGCCAGGTTCAGCACCATCACTTTCACCCGTGGCTTGGCCTCAATCTGCGTCCGCAGATTAGAATAGAATAATTCGCTAAATCGTCGCGCAGCGGCGCTCTCGACTGGCCAGAGCGTCCCAATGACGGATGTTGCCCCAGCATAAAGAAGTGCTGGAATGATCCCAAGAGGCTCATCCCCCGCCGCAATGTCTTGGGTGCCAGAGTCGCAGGCAACAACCGTCACATGTGGAGCGGAAACCTGCATGTCAATGTCAAAAATGTCTGATACGGTGAGATTCTTGCTGGTGTTTGAGGCTTCGGTGGCAGATAGATGTGTTGTGTCCGCTAACGCTTGCGCTTCTTCTAGACCTCCGGCTAGGACGAGGCATGATCGAAGGACGTCACGTTTGTTGAACAGTGCATGTCCATGATAGTGGATCCAGTCCGACGAGGCTGCGGCTTCCTTGAACGAGGCTTTGCTTACCTCCTCCGCTGTCCGGACTTGAAAGACCATCGTCTTTGAGAGGGTTTCTGCGTGCTTGTAGATTGCGTCGCGCTCGTCTCGTCCTCGTGCACCGTCGCTTTCGTAGACCGTAAGAAGTGAAGCACGGTCGTTCGGATGGGAAGGGTTTGTGGCCTGGGATACCGCTCTCATGTATGCATGACGGAATATGGCTGAACTGGAAGAGTAGACAATGAGATTTCGCTCAATCAATGTCTTATCTCCCAGGAAAAGGGCGTGTATCGGTATGTGATTCAGAATGCCAGACGGGGACAAGATCAATAGATCTTCTTCGTTTGTCAATTGCAGGAGGTCATTGACCAACGGTCCAAGTTCTTTCAATCTCGCCCGAGCGGACGCTTCTCCAAGCGGTGCCTTTGCTTCACGAGGGTACACGAGTCGACGCTTGATCCAGGACTCGATGCTGCCTGTGGTAATATTCAGCTCCCGCATAGTAGTATCACCATCCAAGGCCCTGACGAGAACGACAATCTTGGTCTCAGATGACGGTCGGTGTGGTATATACCACTCCACATATTTGACATTTTCGCAGGTCCCACCGGACAAGTCGAGGGCCTCACCGAGTGCTACCTGGGAAAAGCCAATATCGAAGGCGCCTTCACGAATGTTCAGCGCTTGTGCTAATAGCGGGTGCTCTTTCATACGAAGTCGAACCTCCTCAGCCTGCCGCCTTGCATTGAGGTATTCCAACGGCCCCGTCTTTAGAGCTGCCGCTCCAAGGAGACGCTCTTTCTCGAACAAAGCATGAGCTTCACTGTCGGCTTTAATGGCCGCGAGGAGTGAGACTGGCAACACAGCTCGGATGCCAAAAACATCCGATAAGCTCCGTGCCTTTGACTTTTGAACCCATTGCCAGGCTGCGGCTGCATCGTCGGTGATCATGCAAGCGGTGAATGCATTGTCGTATAGTTTCCGGTACTGATGCCCAGATATGATCATTCGCTTTTCGAGGAGAGATTGCACATCGGACGTCATTGCGACGCTGCGCCTAATTGCATCGCAGAAGTTTTCGATCTTTTGGGCCTCCACCAGCCAATATTTGAGCAAGTCCACCTTACTATTGAATTGAAATGCACTCAGTAAATCAAAGAGATAGTTCAGAGAGGTGATAATCATTTCGGAGCCGCCTGCCTGGGTGTAGAGGCTGTACGCTCCGTTCGCTTGCATGATGCTCTCGAAGTAATCTTTGGCCACTGTTTCCCTTTGGTCAGGTGGTAACTGCCCCATCTACTGAGCGCGAGCGCAGAACCGGGTGTACAAGCAACTTGATAGCTGCGTGGTGCGTTGTGCTTTGTGAAAGTGTGAAGAGCCTGACCTTTCTTTCGCCGCGTCAAGCCGCTCTCGAGAAATTCTATCAGGGGTATCGTAATCCTGGAGACGCGTCGCCCGGAGGATCTGCATCTCAAATACCTTTTCCGACACAATATTGTGGGTATTGCATATTTGACGAGCTTCGTCGAGCCAATGATCGAGTCGTTCCAATGCCAGCTTATCGCCCACGAGCATATTTGCTTGTAGTTCAATGGACGCCAGCCAAGCGAATTTGTCTGCCGCCTGAATGTGATGTCCCATAAACTGATCAATTGACGCCCAAAGCTGCAGAATGATCGAGGCATTTGAAAGAGCTACCATCGCCATGGTTTTGTTTCGTGGTGCTTTTGCTTGCTTCATTCGGCTCACGGCAAGTAAGAATGCTGCATCTGATCTTTCATCGTACGAGGCAGTTTTGATTGCCGCCGTCATTGCCATCTCGGCTTGTCTCCCTGCCTCCTCGGTATTGCCAGAGTTTGCACTGGCCATAGACATGGCAACCCGTAGCTGTGCTTCAATTTTGAGCCCTATTTCTGCTGGTAGTCGATATAAATAGTCTTCCAAGGCTTTACGGCCGTAGCCATACTCGGGAGCTCTGACGAGGGTTTGAGCCACTGCGGAAACGAATAATGCTTGCTCCTGTATAGTTGCTCCCACCTGGCGGATTTCCTTTTGGGCGCGTTCGATCATCTTGGTCGTCTCATTTTGGACGTTGCCGAGCTCGTGGCTAACCGGAATGCCAAAGATCAAGCATTTAATGCCTTGCTGGTAACAATGTTGCTCAAAGTAGGCACCACTAAGCTCAATCTTTCTCTTCAAAAATTCTTCCAGTCTGATTGAGTCTTTCTTCCATGTCAGTTGCATATCCTCAAGATCTAGCGGTCCATATGTGTGTCCGACCTCTTTGAAAAGCGTCGTTGCGCGATCCAGGTGTTCCAGGATTGTAGGATTGCTGAGATCTCCCTGAAGATTTAGCGTACATCTTGCCAGATCGAGGTGTGTCTGAGCCTCTTCGACTTTCATCACCGGACTGTTCTGAATCGACGCCAGGAGCTGCCGGAGACACCTCACGTCCCCTTCGGGATCTTTGAGCAAGTCAATCCGAGCATACGTAATGTATCGAGCTTCGCGGAGTCGATCATACTCCAATGCCCACAAGCGGATTTCGTCGAGCTTTGAGGCCGCCTCTCTTTTCGTTGGGATCTCGTCAAGGAAACCCTGTTCAGCAGCGACCACAAATATCTTCCATAACCAAAATTGGATTAAGACCTATCGTTCGTCAGAAACCTACATTTTGCAGCAAATCCATGCTTACTCTGAGTTCGGATACACCGTAGCAATTGCAACAATGTGCAGCATCGGGATTTCCCATTGCCGGAGGAGACTTTGCATAACTGTTGGAGGGAATTTCGTAGACATGATTGCTGGCGAGTTCAGTGGAATTGCTTGATTGCGCTTTCTGTGCAAAGACATCGTCTGTGACGAGATCTCGGAGTCGGTTGGCAAGACCTAAAGCGGTGGCGATCTTTCCATGTCTAGAAATGCCGATGTACGCTGATAACAGCAGGAGGCAAATCAATTCCTCGTCAAATTCTCGTCTGAGCAGCTGCCGGAAGGTTGCTGGCGAGGACAGCCTTGTGTGTATATGCTCACATGTATCCCATGCTCGAGCATAGTGTCCCTAGGTGAGGTAGAGCTGTGCTGCTTCGATGACGACTTGATTATGGCACCGCAACCTTTCTGGCAAAGCTGTGATATATTCATGGCCCTTGTCCCATGCTCCAAGGCTCCGAAGTTGCTGGATTTTTCTTCGAGCAGTCTCGACATTTTCGTGATATGACATCTTGAAGACTAATTCAGCAGAGTCTCGCAGAGGTCTAGAGTTGCCAAAATACGTCGAAAAGGTCAGATATTTGAAGATCAAGCAGAAGAGGCTGTTGAGAGATCATGCGGCCAAGCTTTTGCGGAGCTCCTTCGACTCCTTGGATGCGCAGGATAGTGCGGCCAACCGTCATGGGTTGGAGAACCTCGCTGCGATTGGACGGTGTAATAAGCCAGCTAGCAAGTCAAAAGAAATGGTTGCATTGACCTTGACCTTGTTGGCGATGCCTGTTCTGTGTGTCCTGCCTATCTACCCAGTACTGGTAGAAGAAGAGAAGAGAGTCCTGTGCATCCAAGTGGAGACAAATGAGCAACCGAGAGGGCTAGTCCTGATTAGGCCTAGCATGTCGTGTGACAGGCTGGTGGACGACCTCAGCCACCGATGCCTGAAATCATCCAGCCACGGCTGCAGAGGGCTCGAGGGCTAGGTAACGAAGTTCACTCACTGAAAGCCTCATTTATCTAAAAAGAGGGGAAAGGAGAAGAAAAAAAAGAAGAAAAAACGTCTCTGGTCCTAAAACTTCACCCGACAACTTCGTAAGGCAGAATGAGTTTACCTGTGGAAAACATGGATTCTCAAAGCACAAATGCGCCCTCTGCGTCACCTACAAGCTCCTCGGCAGCGGAATTCGATCAGGCTGGTGAGACTGCTCAAGGTGCAGTGGACTTCCTCACCGATTTCGACCTAGATGAAAATAGCAACGATCCACCCCAGCTCAGAGTTCAGAACGAAGGCCAAGTGAATCGCTCCTTGATCGCCCGGGATGCAATCAGAGACAGCGGCTTCAGCGCAATTCTGCAGCGAGTGCAATATGGGACTCACGAGGGGGCACCCGCGTGCTTGATCGTCATAGACTTATCGTTTCGCTTCATTGGCCGAACGCTGTCCAGATACAGCCACGGCAAAGTCGAGGTGAAATTTTCAAAGGCCGTTGATCCGTCCAACCACCAGATTGCCTCGCCAAGTCCCAGCGAAGACCCCAAGGTGGTCAACATGGCCCCCAAGGAAGTATACGGCATTGTGAAAGTGGTGGAAGAGAGAAAATACCGCGAAGTCTCCATCCCAGTCATGTTCGAAAGCCCCGTCGGTATTTCTGCCGGGGTCGAAGCAAAGTTTGGTTCGGAAGACAACGAGCACCAGGAGCACCGAATGGAGATCCACGGTGACTTATATTGGGACGATGATCACATGGACGCGGCTTGCGGGGCTACCTGGGACCTGCGCGAGAACGAAGCACAAAAGGACGGGATCTTTCGCAGCTTCCGTGCCGCGATGGTCGTCGAAAATCCTCCCGATGTCGCAATGTGGATGCATGTTGTGGTGGTGCCATCCGTGAAATTTTCCATCAATCCAGCGCGCCTCTTTAGCAAGACCGATTACCTGGGACGGCTTTTGCAGAAGAACGACGATCCGGTTCTGCTGGATGGAAAGACACCTCGCGGCGCACCGGTCGGCCAAGGTGTCGACTTCAGCTCTCCCCAATTTCCGTGGGCAAGCGTCGTGTGGATACCCTCAGAGTACAAGGTTTGTGAGAATGATCCAGGGCAATCTTGCCTTATCATGCTGACAGTCTCCAGTCGCGATTATTGGCCCAAATTGTGGAGGATAATCAGTCTACACCAGCTCCTCCGCCTTCAACTGCAGGGTCTTGAACAACCAAAGGTTGCGGACAGATATGGGAGACTCTATGGACCATCGCGAAAGCGGTGGAAATCATATGTATATTTCCTGTGCGTGTCTGTTCGTCACTGCTTCCGTGCGACGCGTGAGAGTGTCGGCCCTCTCACGGCCAGACACGAGTCATCGCGGTTCTCCCGGGATCCCGCGCCGCCTAGGTTCCCGCCGCCGTGAATCCACATCATCACCGGCCTTTCGGCCGAAGCGTCCAAGTTCCACGTCCAGGTATTGATGTAGAGACAGTCCTCACTCTGTCGCCCAGGCCTCATGTGCGACGTGGTGGCGACCACCCAAGGGCAAATGGGAGAGAATGTCTTACACTCTCAAACACCTTCCCACTCATTGGGTGCCGGAGGACGCCAGCGCAATTCGCCTACTGGGGGTGCAGCAGGTGAAGAAGGGCTACCTTTTTTGTCTTGTCCTAGAAAGATTGGCACCCTCAGTCGGATACTGGGATAGAAAGAGGATATAATTATAGTCACAATGTTAGATCCTCGGTGGTCGTTCCGCCACAGTACGTGGACGCAGCGTTAGTATCCCGAGATTTCTCACCCTCGCAGACCCGTTGATTCCCGTGGTGCCTTGTGTCGGCTCGGAATCATGGCTCATTGGAGAAACTTCCTCTCCTCATAAGGGGTCCTGGAGCCGTGAGACTTTATACCTTCAATGGGCTATTAGCGAGAGTCGATATGGACTAATACGAGACTGGGCTGGTTTGAGGGTCATTATAGTCCTTGGGAGTCAGGCGACCTTGGTGGCCTTGCCAAATCTGATACATTAAGGTATGTTATCTCCTCCCAACCTTCTCACCCGCAATCCCCATCACTCTTTTCCCACAGTCGCTCTGAATCTTCTTACGCCTTGCTCTCGGCTTGGTCTTCGATTTGCTGAACCAGTTCCATTTCGATGTCCTTTACCGCTAACGCCGCCTGCCGCAGGCGCTCGTTGAGCTCATGGTGGTTGTGATGGTGGGCGGCCTCTGTCACTTGGCTCAGATCTACGGGTCGATCTATCAGTTTCTACCCAGGCTCGCCAAACAAAGAGCTCGGAGGAACATAAATCCTTGTACGTACCGGCATCCTCCATTGCACGGAGCGGCATGGCATGGCCGTATTTCTGCTTGCGAGTGCGAGCTTCCAGAGTCAGCCAGCAGGGAATGGTCAGGGCGCTAACGATGGCTACTGCGACAATCGCACAGGTGCCGACGAAGGCCTCGTGGTAGAGTGGTGCATCAGCATTAGGAAACATCTGCAAATTAAATGTCAGTCCGGGCACCTGTTGACTCTAGAGTCGATTTGGCTATTGGCAGGATCAAATACCTGAGGAGAGATGATGCTCCCGATCGACAAAGCTGCAAAAGTGGCGGCGGTGCCAATGGCCTGCTCGCTCGCTCCGTAGAGTGTAGACGTACGGTAAGCAATCAGTGAGGGTTGGGCGAAGGTAGGCATTTGTGCCAAAAATGCCACGCCGTACAGGGCTGTCGGTTTTATGGAATGCTGATGCGGATGTCCGCTTGACCATGTCCAGATACCGTAGGCTGGAATACATCCCAGGAGAGGAATGACATAGTGCCACAGCCGCTCACGGGTCCAGTCGGAGTGGAAAGGCCAGGCCCAGTAGAAAGGCAGGGTGGCGAAAGCAGTGGCAGCTGCGTACAGATTTGCCTTTGTCGGCGAGTAGTGAAGGAACTGCCAGAGTTGGTTTCCGACTCAAGAGTCAAACAAAGGTGCTTCAGAAGGACGCCAACTTACCGCTAGGAGGATGGTGGGTAGGAAGTTCGCTTGAGCCGACACCAGCATCAACAATGCCATATACGAAATAAAAAAAACGTAGGTAGATGGCCGACTCATTACACTGGTCAACCTGATCAGTATATGTTCGATCTATGTCATACCCTACTCTGTGAATACCTGAAGAAAGCTGGCCAGCTCCAAGACACGTCGGTTTTCCGAGTGCTGCCTTTTCCAAAACGGTTGATCGCAATGTAGCGCTCTGTAATAGTGTCAGAGAATCCGAGAAAGAAGGATCTGACAGGCAAGGATGAATTCACCTCTTTCGCTCAACGCTGGGCTGTTCTCTGGAAATGAGAGAAGCATGAAATATAGGGGGAATGCCAGCCCGACGCATATTGCTCCCTCGATTAGGAAGACCCACTGCCAGGATTTGAGGCCGTTTCGACCGTTCAACTGACAACAAACCAACTAGTATTAGTAGAAGGGTCTCCAAGAGAGGGCATGTTGACTGACGTTGTCAATGGCATTTGCCAACAATCCGGAAAATCCTACTGCCACGGCATTTGCGCTGAATAGAACCCCTACGCGAAACGCTCTTTCTTTCGGCAGATACCTAACAGGACCCCTGTCAGAGTGATATACATACCAGAAGCATGGATTTTTGTTTCCCATACCAGAAGGAAAAGTAAAAGGCGATTGCGGGGGCTAATTTTAATCAGTTTGCATACACAGAATACGTCAATGTAGTGAGGGTTCCCAGCACAGAGGATTTGCCTACCAACACCAGATTCTGGAATGCCCAAGAAGATTCGGGCGAGGATGAGGCCAGGGCCGCTTTTCACAGCCGCCATGCACATGACGATGCCGCCGACTGTGGTCCGATGAGTGTTGGTCTCCAAGGTAAACGTCTCCGAGCCGGTACTCACAACCTATCATGACGACAGGAAAATAAACCTTGGCTGACGTCCTCTTTAACAGCAGGATTGATGGCAATAAGAAAATCGTCATAAGAAAGTAGGTTCCTGAGATCGCCTGGCAAGAATAATATGCGTTAGCGGCATACAGAGAGAGGTAAACCTACCGATCTGGTCCTGAGGATATTGGCTAACCCAGTTGAATTCTGTGCCTTTCATGTGCAGACTGCGCTCGATGGAGTCGGGCTTGCCTATTTGCAGGACCTTGACAGAACCGATGTTTCCTCGATCCAGATAAGCGAGCACGTAGATGACGAAGCAGGGTGCAAGGATCCGTATATCCAGCTTTCTCACGAGCGCGCGTTCTTCTCCCTGCGACCAGTCCGGCACGAGGCCGTTGACGGCCTGGACGCGATCCTCACTCGATTCTGTTGAAGGAAAAGGTAAGCACTGGCTCAGCTTTTGGCGCCCCGTTTGGCCTCCCAGTGTTTTGAGGTCAATAGAAACAAACCTTTTTGGCCATCCTTCTTAGATGGTACGAGAAGATTTCGAACGGACCAACCTACAGGGGGGAATAGTTGTCAGTGAAGAAAACGTGTAGAGACAATAGCTAACATCGTAGGTGTTGGCGAGGAGGACAAAGGTAGTCTACTATACCTCCAATATGCACGCCGTCCTGCTCCAAAACCACACGTTCCTCTCTAGAAAACATGTTGTTGACGACAATGTATATCTTTGGGGTAGCAGCTAGGTGCGTTTCTGCGTTTTACCTTCGTTCTTCCTGAGAGCCATAAAGTGCCTCCGGCACGGCGACATGAAGGTTATAACCCCCTTTAAGAATAATACTAAGCAGCACTAGCTTGACACAGTCCGGGCTAAGTGTATGTATCGGGTTAGCCTGGGGCGTTTTGTGTGGAGATATACTCCGTCGCTGGCCGTCTCCACCCATGCCGCCGTCCTTGTCGAGCAACCGTATCAACTCCCGCATTGTGGCGCAGCCCTCATAGTGTAACAGAGCACTTCAGGGTTCGGCGTGCACGTGCAAAAACGCACAGAGGCCTGTCCAGCAGGTCGGGAATCGAGAACGCGTTTCTGGTTGGCGCTGACAAGACAACACCACCACCCACACCACCCAGAGAGGCGGCGGCTAGGGCAACGATCGCCTAGCAAGGCGACGGCATCGAGGAGTAGGACAGGACTGATAAAACACTCAGGAATTAGGTAGACGGCACCAAAAAGCCACGGAATTCACGAGACTCTCCTTACACTGTAAAGAATGGCACTCTGCCAGCACTGTAAACTGTTCCGCACTCCCCACCTGCCAGCCCATTTTGGTTTGACATGTGACTAGACAACTCTCCCTCAGCTACCACTCTACCAGCCCTGCCCAGCACAGCACAGCCACTTTGCCTTGTTACAATAGCAGCACCTATTTCTGTGCGTGTATTTCATCTCGAACAATGTCGGTTGAACCGCTGAACCGTGCCGCATCGTCCAGGTGGTCTAGATTTCGAATCACGGCCTGTGCTGGCCGTCAGCAAGGCTTACGTAGTGCCATTCGTCTACAGATCATAAAAGCAAGACAACAACCAATCCCTCCTTGAAACCCCGTAGCTGCTGAATCCCACCCATGCAATGAGGACAGATCAGGATGTAGACAGCCAATTTCCTCTCTTTGACTCGTCCTCTAGCTTCGCAATACACTGACAATATCTTCCGGATTGTATCCATACAGCCAATCCATGCCCATAGTCGGGCCTTTGAGCTTCAGGACAGCCCACATGACCCACTCCTTCAGGTACCACATAAACGGAGAACTGACAGGCGCACGCTGCCGGCCACTCCAGTCGGTGAGGTCTTTGACCAACCGAAGGCGCCCTTGTCGGTGCTTTTCCCATTTGCCCAGCAGCGTCAACCGGTCCGTTGCGAAATCGGCGTGTGCGATGGTGTGAGCGAGAGTTTCTCCATCCTCCAGCGCCATGGCAGCACCCTGTCCGCCCTGGGGTGAAAATGCGTGTGCAGCATCGCCGATGATGATGACCCGTCCTTTGGGACTAGTCCAGTGTTCGAATGCAGGGGCCTCGTAGAAGCTATGCCGAGGTCAGCGACTAGGTGAACAAAACAACAAGGTCCAACCGACTTACGGCGTGAGCCACATCTTGTCCGCCGGCTCCGTCTCCCACGCTCGCGCGATGTAACGGGGCCAGCCTTTACCGAATCGATCCGTCATAATCTTTCGTTTACCTTCGCCATCCGCATCGAGGGCTGCCCACTCTTCCCTAGACCTAGCTGGGAAGGGCATCGTCGAGAACATATCTATTGCACCACCCCATGGATTCGAAGGGAAAACGGCGATCATCCCAGTCTGACCGAAGCAGAAAGTGGGAAGCTCTACCTTCTTGACGGACTCATCCAGTTTTTCCCGGTCGATGTTCATGATAATGACGCCCATGGCGCCACTGTAGGGCAATTCTTGTTTGACGATATGATCTCTGACCTTCGACCAGAGGCCATCAGCAGCAACAACGGTGTCGGTCGTCACCACCTCGCCGTCTTCGAATTTGAGCTTGACATACGTATCTGTCTCTTCAACGATACCCTCGGCTTGCTTGTTGTAGTGGATGGGTATACCCAGAGCCTTGCACTCTTTCAGGAGGACCAGCTGCACCGTGCGGCGGTGGATGCGCATACTTTCATAGTTATAGTGTTTTTGACTGCCGTTCAAGAAAGTCCCGATCTGCTTCCCGGTTCTGGCCGAAGTAAGAGCCATCTTTTCGTAGGGATGGCCCAAATTTCGAAGTTCATCAAGTACGCCAATGTGCTGTAGGACTCGAAGAGAGTTCGGGGCCAAAGCAATATTAACGCCCGCACTATAGTCTTCTGAGCGCAGCTCGTAGATCGTTGAATTAATACCATGGAGTTTCTTGAGGAATATGGCTAAACATGGGCCCTGAAGGAGAGAGTCTCGGATTCAGTAAAGGGGCCACTCGCGCTCCGGGGGTTCGAACACTCGTAACTAACCGACAGACCTCCGCCAATGATTGTCACACTCTCGGCTCTCTTTGGATGCCGCGCCTCGAGGTCGTCCAGGCTCTTGATCCCGGCAAGCATTATTCCAAAAGGTATTGAGATAGTGGCTAGCAGGATAGCTGTCTGTTGTGAAATCCCTTCAAAACAGATGGGGACGATGACAGTAACAGGGTCGCCGTTTCCGCTGGGGTTTCGCAGCCGCTGGTTTATCTACTTGCAACAGAGTCTATTTCTCTACAACATCGGTCGTCGGTCATATTTCGAGCCGAATGTTTTGTCTTACTGGAGGAGCGATGTGTCGCTCCGTCGTGAGCCGGGGTAAACGGGTAATAGCGGCTCTGCCGACCCTACCAGGATCGGAGGAGAAGAGGCAGTCAGCGGGACACGAGGAGAGTGGAAGCTCTATCTAATAGTCGAGATGTTGTCTGGAAAGACCCTTTGAAGGGTGGGAAGCCAAATCACCAACTTCTACAAAAGCTCTAGGGTGGGTGTCGTCGTTTAAAAAAAAAAAAAAAAAAACACCGCGCGGAAAAGAGTACGGAGTACAGCATGGAGGGTTCTATTCTCCACTAAATGGTGCTATCCACTTGGAGACCGGGTCAAGTCGACAGAGCATGCAAATACACTCATTTGGACAATACTAAATATCAATATCTTAAGCCATTGTCCTATTGTTTCTCTATACGCTTACGATGGTAGTAATTATATTGTGCTGAGACTGCTGGGGCTGGAAAGATGACTCTGCGACAGAAAGGGCTGGACGAATGTGCAGCAATAGCTTTTGCTGAATCTGTCGCCAAGACTTGGTTAGGCAAAAGAGGCTTTGCATCAGGTGGAGGGAGAGGCTACTTTTGCATCTGGGGGAGAACCAGAAATGAGCATCAGAGACCTTGACAGACAGTGAACAAGAGACCTTGAGCCATTCACTAGAGCCTGAACTATTCAACTAGTGGTGTACATTACATTCTGCTCATTACTACCTGCGACCCTTGACCTACATAGCGCGCTGAACTATCCAAGCCTTTGTTCTTTGTTATCTTTTGGTTGTCGATTTTGTTGGCGTACTACGGTCAAGTCCCAGTCCCAACCTCCGATCCGTTAGACGGGCATTGTACGCCCTTATGTGTATATGCTAAGCTTCACTAGTCTGAGACATTGTCTCTTTCCCTTGCTTAGTGTGAGGATCTAGAGCAGATGACCAGATTAGAAAGCCTCTCGGGAAGGGCATCAACACACAGAGCAGTCAGTACAATTCTTGAAACGTTGCCAGTCCAACAGCCTCCATCTCACATTATGTTTCCAAAACTTTCCGCCTGGAAATTGAAGAGGTCATGTCCGGCAACTCCGCCAAAGAACGCCTGGAACGGAGCATCGCATTGAGGGGCTAGCCAGTCGTCGCTGAAGATAAACTGGTCATAGTAGGAAGTGTCATTCTCGAGGAGTTCCCCTGCTTTAATCAGAGCAGACGGGGGCTCGTGTATGTTACCGCCGACTGGGTCCGAAGGTCGACTAAAGCGTCGACGGAGGACCTGAACGTGAGTTTCGAGAAGTGACGCAAACCGGATAGCGAGATATATGTCGTCGACCGTGTCAGATCGTAGTTTGTGTGCGGTTTGTTCCAGCAGGTCGAGGAATCTGCCATTGAGTTCTTCTGCTTGTACACCCAAGGCCAGAGCCTGATCCAACAACACCGTCAGATAGTCATTTGAGAAGCGATTTGTGACAACCGCTCTCCCACAACGAGGACAAGGAGTAGCCACTGACCTTGATCAAATAGACCGCAGCGGAGGCAATCTGTATGTGGACACGGACGGGCAAGAATTTCAAATACCCCAACCTGCTGTGCTTCATCACCATCTCCAAGACCGTCGTGCATGCGTCCAAAACTTGACGAACAAAGTGGTGGTCTTGAGGATAGATATCACAATGTTCCAACAACAGAGAGTTGGCCTTGTTTTTCCGGCGCATTGCAATTGCTTGCATGGCGAGAGAGTTGATGTAGATGCGGACATATTGATACTCGATGTACACGATATCGTACCGCACGCTGGGGCCTGCGTCCACGTTAGCATCTATCCCTGTCAAATCACAGTCCCGAAGGAGCTTTCCTGAGATTCGGGGATACTTTTCCAGCCACTGGTCGAGGACATGATTAAAATGACCCAAAAGTTCACTATATCTGCCGTTCTGCAAGAGGTCCTTTGTGAGAACCTCGTTTGGGAAAAGTATTTCTGAAGAAGATCGCACAATCCTAGTTAGATCAATCCACGACCCCATCCAATCGCTCCATTCTGCATTGTCTGTCCATTTCGCATAATCGAGAACTGACAAGATTAATGTGTGAAACAATGGAGTTTTGGGCGCCTGGCATCCAAGCCGAGAGGTCACGTTGTTGATGAAGACGAAGAAGAGTCGTTTCAACCGTTCGTATCTCTCGGTGGGCTCTGGATGCCTGCTAGGAGCCGACTCGGACGATGTTTCGTTGAACAAGCCAATTTCATGCGCAAGAGCAAGAGCAGATGAAACCAGCATCCTGAGGCGGGTTAAAAAGAAGGAAAAGAGGAAGACAGGCAAGCATCCTACCATGACATCCGGTTCGACTTCCGGACAGGTTCCGACAATCCTTCATGCCAGCTGCTCGGGACTGTGAGGCCTTTTCATCAGTGATGATGCTATACAATGATTTGTGAGGCTCACTTTGTCCAATTCCTGTAGGATCTTGGGGAGTTGCGGTCCACAGACACGTATCAAAGGTCATGTGGAATGGTCTCGGGTGCCATTCGGCCAAGAGAAACAGGCTTTGGATGGCGCCCACGGTCCTGATATGAGGTCGCGTCCTTCGCTCTTCCCCCCACCAAATCTGATTGAATAAAGTCTGGCAATACTTCCACAGTCTTTCATGTAAGAGGAATCCGCGAGACAGACTCCCATCTCCCGTCAAGTGGTGATACCGACAAGAGACCATGAGGATGGTAGAGCAGAGGACTGGCTCCTCGTTGATGAGTCTATGATGGTTTTCGTGAGGCTGGTAAAAGTCATCCATGACGGGGGAGAGGATGGCGATATTTTGGAAAAACAAGTCGACCCACGTAACGGCCTCCAGAGGAGTCATCCATCTTTGCATGACAAATGGACATGTACTCCACGCCTGCAAGACCTGTGGTTGAGGTTTCGACAGTTGATATCGCACGGTGCACCATTCTTCCGTTAATTTTACTGGAGCGTTTGGAATCCGGTCCCCATGCAGAAGGTTCTCGTCCGTCCCTGATGGGTCCAAAAGAGGTCTCGAATCCGAGCCCACTGTGGCAGGATCAGAATCCGAATGCTCGACCGCTGTATAGAGGAGATTAAGGGCATCTCTTTGATTCGTGATAGAAGACTGTATGACTCCCTCGATCAAGCATTCTTGCCATTCATTGTGATTCGTAGCATGGCCTACTTCTCAGTCAGGTGCAAGGTTACATCTTGGAGGGGACGCTCAGCAACATACTTGGCTCCTGGCTTTCACTCCTAGGCAGCGGTGCCTTGTCGACGTTATGCTGGGATTTCCTTTGCGGTGCTTGACTGCGGACCGCGTCATCCGAGGGATCTGTGATCAGTGATCAGTCACTGAGATTCTAAGATTCAGGTTTCGAGTCTCGAGGTGGGCCGAAATTTCGAAATCAAGCAAAGGCCGGGACTGATCGTACCGTACACAGTCCGGACAGTTCTGCTCGTCTCTAGATTCTCCATGTACGATTCTGGGCTCGCCAGGCTATGATGAATCCTCCGCTCCCGGGTGAAGACGCATACTCGTCGCTCGCGGTGACATTTTACACACGTAGGCGTCAACTGGCCACCGTCGTCCTTGGGCACACACTTCACCTTCCGCTTTCGACAATGCAGGCAAGCCTGGTAGGTCCGTTGGTACCGATTCCGTGACGAGTTGCCGACTGCGGGGACTCCCGAGCCTTCCGATGGCGCAGCTGAAGTCTCTGGACCAGGAAGTGAGACCATCGTGCTCCGAACTTTGCCGTGCTGAGGACCAGAGGAAGAGGTAGAGGGGCGTGAGTAGCCGTCAGTGGAAAGACGGGCAGTGATGGATTCTTGTATCTGGGTTTGAACGCCAGCGGTATCCCCGCATTTCCATTAGCGAAAGCTGGGGGTGTTAAGGGGGATGATTGGCTTAGAGTTATGGAGGTGTGCATGGCCCACACCAAGATAACTTTGCTGCAGTCAAATGATGCCACAGGAAGCCAGTCCTGGTCGCTTCCGATGTCTGGTGCTGCCGCGCAGCATGCATGCCCTCAAGCAGAAGATGGGGCTAGGGAGGCTGAACCTAACAGCAACCAAACGACCCCCGGCCCCCGACCCAGGTCCGTCACCAGCCGTGTTTTCCCGCCCTTGCATCACCTCCGCATTCCGCTATCCGCCACATACCCATCGCAAATGGCGACCTGTTTTGTCTCCCTAAGAATCAGGAAAGCATGAACATGGCCGGTGGCCTAATGAGGGCTAAAGGAATGATCTTGAACGTGGCAGTGGGTGTAAAACCAGTTAAGTAGCTGTCCTATTCCGTGGCGCAGGTCGTTCCTTTGTATCGTCATCGTTCCCTGGACAGACGCCCGGTGACATTAACTCTAACTATTTCTCGGAGCCTCTTGTCAATAAAATGCCTGTTATCCGCATGGGTATGCCTTGATCCCATGATGGTCAACGACCAGGTCGTTTCCTGACTGAGATCACGTCATAGTGCTGTTCAAAACCAAGCCTGGGGTCACCGAGGACCAAAAACAGGCATTTGTCGACGAAGCAAAAAGAGTAACGTGCCTAGTGCCCGGTATGGACCTTGGAGACACCATTGGGATCAAGGATTTGGCGTTAATCTCGTGACTCAGGGGTCATTTCTTTGCAAATCGGACCTGCTCTTGATATGGAGAGGACCAAGGGCTACAATATGGGCATCTTTCTCACCGTGGACAAAAGAGAAACTATCAAGGCATGGGCGATCAACCCGGAACATCTCAAGTGAGCCACATCGATACAACTCCAGCCAAAGGAACGGATAAGATAATATTCGCAGGCTTCACAATATGCGGGAGGAAATAACGGAAGACAGCCTTGCTTTCAACCTTGAGTACTGAAGCATCACGGTCCCTTCTTGATCTTAAGCATCCTCAGAAGGCTTGTGCACCGTCGAGATGAAAAAGAATGCATCCGAAACCAGGCTAAAGACAAGACAGTGAATAAATAAACACCTCGCTCATGAAGATTCGTCACGATCAGGGTGGGAAAAGCCGAGACATCTCCAATGACGCCGAGCCGCCAGGTGGGACAAGACATACATTTGTGTACTGCTATCAATCAGTGGGCCACCGAGCAAGCTGTCGATACGGCCCCTGAGTCGACTTGATTACTTCGCTTTCTATTTTTGGGAGAAAAAAACAAAAAGAAAAAAAAAACACACCATCGTTAATCCTCTGTCCGCTTGTTCATTCACTACTTGCCTCGCCACTGCACTCAATATTTGTTATTGTCTTCCCCGTAAAATTCCCCCCCCCGACACGGAGTCAATCTCGATATCGCATCGCCCTCATGCCAATCTAAACCTCAGCCCACGCGGCACAGGATGGTCTACTCGCTCCTGAAGGAAGAACTCGAGCGACCTAGCGGGGTCCACGCTCTCCAACTTCGGACGAAGATGCCAGAGAAAGCCACGAGGGGGCTCGTAAGGCAGAAGGAGGCTTAAGGTAGGGTGTGGATTGTCGACTCGGACGCGAAGTGGACGAGATGAGAAGAAGCGATCGGCGGACAGGAAAGAGGAAACGGAGAGAGAAAGGATAGAGGACTGCTATGTGTCGATATCCAAGCTTTGCTTAAATCGCTGTTAATGTCTCTTGTCCATGGCGAAATGAGCCGCTCTGCCGGGACGTAGTTGGCCTCTTGCCAAACACATTCCTATGCGCATTATTGAGATCAGCCGAAAACATCATTCTGGTGAGCAGTACTTCATAATACCATCCACAAGCCGTGCCGCGGAAAGGCTTGAAGACGTGCACGGGTGCCAGTATGCACAGACATCCAACCTCAGGCGTTTCGGCGCCTGGACCACCCCTTTAGCCTAGTCGGGTTCCTTGTTCTGCGACGTGCGGCTCAGCCGCGCGCCCTGTAAACACCGCTAGGTCCAAGGTTACCGGGAAATTTAGGCAGTACCGTAAGGGCAGGGAATCAGCCAGGCTCCCTGACGCCCGTCATTGGTTCAACATGTATACGGAGGCGTTCTTAGACCACTCTACAACGCTAGGCTGGACGATTATATACTCATCGAGGCACCCTTAGGAAGCGCCTTCCTGCCACAGACCAAATGTTTATATAGAGAGAAAGGACATCGCTAAAGGCGTAGATGGATAGATGGACACAGCTGATTAGACACAGGCAAGATGGCCATTTACTTAATCAACTTGAGAGTTTCTCGTCTAACAATAGAGGACCCCCGAGTAGCTCCAGAGACAAACATACGGTGTTCGATACAAAACAGGGCTATCATCTCGTCAAGACAGTAAGGTCTTGACACGAATACTTCTTCTTCCACTCTGACGTCGTGATAGCTCTATTAATAGCCTCATTCTCTGATGGTTTGTCGCTTTAGTTTCCAGATGCCCCTTTTCTCGGTCATTCTTGTCCGGGGTCCATCCGAAATATAGCTTGTGTTATCAAGCGATGAACAATGCTCGATTAAAATGAGATCTTCCCCTCCAAAGGTCTCCAACTTGAGAAGGCAATCTTGACAGACAGCGCCTCTGCAGAAGAATACACTATCCCCTCTTGCTACTCCCATGGCTGCAGCAGCAAGCGTAGCTTCCCAGTTTTCATGTGCCTGGACCACTGCTGGGTTATTGGGCCTGTCGAGAAATTCTTCCCACGACCTGATAGCCACGATGCAATCTGGGTATGACTGCTTCTCTCCCAACCGGCTAAGATCATGACCACAAGGGTGACAGTAGAAGAACTTGTGATCTGGTTGCGAACAGCCTCGCCGCAGAGCAGTCAACACATCTAGGTCTCCAATCCATTGGCCCCGGTCGGGGACAGATACAAGAGTCTCCACAAGGCAGGCTTCAGCACTACGACGACCTCGTCCAGCAGCACCAGTACTGACGGGAGCAGACCAGTTTGTGAATGACAAGTGCAGACTGGTTCTCGAGAAACAGTCCTCTGGTTGTCCTTCATATTCTTCTCGTTCGACGATACGCCAACTGTCAGGATTGGGCTCTGAGATCATTGGCTCTGCAGGTGGAATCATGAGCATCAGGCCCGACTTGCTTACATTTCCATCAAGACGGATGACTTTGTTCGGTTCACCGGGTCCAGATGGATCGGTTAAGAGAGGCCGTTCAACATAGATGGATTCACCGATGGATAGAGCCATGAAAGATTTAAACTCAGAAGAGGCGAGGTCAATTCCACCCGTTTCAAAGTCGGCAATGCACGCAAAGGCCCGCTGACGAATGAAGGTGCGACAATCTGGCTGCGTGAGCGAGGCAAGTTCGAGTTTGAGATTCTTCGTCCATGCCGAATCCATGACGCTTTTACCCAGGATAGCTGGATCGACTGCTGCTTGGACGAACGAAATGGTTACCTTTGCGAGAAAGGCCGCCTGTGTCGAGGGCAGAGAACGAAGGTGGAGCAAGCAGAGGTGGGTAGGACCAAATTCGGATGCAGTGGGATTCAATCTTCGAGTCAGGCTCGTGAGGCTGAGGAAGGTGAAGGGATATTTATCCCCAAGTCAAATATGCGCTCGAGTTGATTTTGGTAAGTCAACGTCGCACAGCGCTTGTTCCAGCTCCCAATCACCTTTCGACAGTACTGCTGTCAATTCACGTCAGCGGGCAAAACTAGGAGGAAAGTCTTCGACCAACATGCCCATGCCCAAGAACATCGCCTTCTGCCGTCCACAGGTGCTACATCTTGTCGAATTGCGCTTCAATAAGTCCTCCCCCGGCAGCAAGGGCTCCGCGACCTCCACCCTCTCAGAGCGATTGTGCACTGTATTCTGCCATGTGCTCGTGATTGCGCTGATCTTCCCGCTGGCGCTGTGCGGCGCCTACGGAACATGTGCACTGCTCTTGCTGTCGCGGGTCACTGTACTGGTCACCACTACCTCCCTGTCTACCGACCGCCAGGGTACCTCTCAAATAACGAAGCCTACGGTTCGGCCTGCATGCTGGTGGCGCCGCACGACAACGCCCCGACCCGGCACCTCTACCGCGGCGACCGCGCCGTAATCGACTGGCTGCGGTAGAACAACATTGACGTTCACGCAAACACGTTCCACATGGCGGGCCGGACGCAAATGATCGGTGCCATCGACTTGATCAATAGTATAATTCAGACTAAATGCCCATCCTTATCTTCATCGTCATTGCCATCATCATCATTGGACTACCACAAGCCCCCTTATCTTGAATGCGATGGATCTGCTCTCCTCGATTCTCGGGTCTCCCCCTCTCTTAACCCAATGGATATCAAATGGGGGGATGAGAACGCTCTTTGAGCGTGGGAGAGGGCCCGTTGTATAATCTAATCTTGTGCTCCGGCTTCATCTGCAAAGGCAAACCCTGCAGAGTCTGACAAATACTGTACGGAAGATTGCCGCTCAAGCTTAAAGCGGAAAATGTTCCATCTTTTTGGAGCTCTTGGTCATCCGATCGAGAAAACCATCACGAGATTGGTTTGCGGCGCCCGTGAGCTACATTCCGTACGAAGAAGTAGATAACCGGAACGCCAGTGAAAGAAGTTGTGAGAACCAACTAGGACAGATATAGCCTTGTTGAAGTTCTCTCAGGAGCGCTGGGGATTTTAGCGAGTATCTGTCCAAGCCTGGCAGTTCTGTGGCAGTGCCGTCCTTCATCCATTGCGGTCGGTGAATGAAAAGTGGCAATTGACCAAGGGTACTGATAATCCAGAAAAGCAGAAAGGTTTTTGAGCTTCAGATCAGTCGCGAATGCCACCGAGATGCTGAATGTACAGATCCATCCGCGCAATTTTCAATCCACCCAACTCCGTCAAAGTCTTGAGATACAACTCTTTCGGAGAGAAATGATCGGCGTCTTCGAGAAGGATGGGCGTCACGCACATAAGATCTGTCCAGAATATTGAGAATGAACTGGCTCATCGACTCATCATCCAGTAAGGGGAGTTCTTCGGGGATCACAGCAACGTGCTTTAGACATCGTAATACGTTCCATATTCGATCGAGACAGACGCTTGTTTGCTTTCCTGCATTTTGAATTTCCAGGTCTGCGTCATGTCACTCTTTACATCGCTCATACAATGTCTCTAGAGTGTGAGTCCGTTTGATAACTTCCGTGGCATCGTTACCATGGGCATAATCGGCCATGTCTTGGCCAGTTCGCGGGAAAAGCGTCCAACTTTGACGTTCAATTCTTTGCTAGGCTCGCTTGAACCCGAGTGATCTTTGAGGCGATGCAACTTATAACCAAACGTGTGTTCCAGTTCACGCAGCCAGAGCGTTTGGGGAAGGTGTTCAGACCAATTGCTGTCGAAAATCAAACAAAGAGCCCATGAACTCATGGCAATAGTGATCTGTGTTGGCAGAAATGGAAATGGGGATCTTCGGAAACCCTCAGACGGTGGGCATCATGTGGAGGATGAAGGCGACCCCACCAATGGAATGGGTCAATGATATGGTACATCTGTGAGCGCTCATATGCTTCTATCTCATGTTGGTAGAAGCTCGGAAGGAAAGATATAAATGTATAATCGATATATTCCTTTAGTTGTCGCATTTCAGAGTGACATCGCATTTGGTGTCTCTGACGTGCTGCTGCATTCTCTTCACTGAAATCTAACTTTGGCCGAGGCCTATATAGCACTACAGCAACCTTCTTTTCGCTGCCATCCTTTTAGGAACCTTCTCTGGGTGAGGGAACGTTCGGTAGTAAAAGATTGCGTTTTAGATTGTATCTGGGATGATACCAGTTGAGGCACGCCGTGATAAGAGACACGACGGGCAGAGTCCTGGAGCAAGTCTTTGAGCTCAAGCACAACTGCGTGCAGTTCTCTGTTTGCGCGGATCAATTCGTCAATGCCACTGGCAGGAGAGGCGACATCTGCGAGTGGTTGCACTGTGACTTCTAGGACATGAAAACTCATCTTTAGTAAGACACTGCATTCGCGTCTTATTGTGAGCACGTTCTGTTGATATAGCAAGCAGAGAAGTGAAGACGTTCCATCTCCGCAGTTGCGGGAGGCATAGGGCATTTGTAGCAATGTCCCATGCAGCGGTTCAGCTCAAGAGGCAGAGGGCTAAAGTTATTGGCCCATAACAACATGATTGTTTCAACCCCAAAGTCCGCGGCTGGCCCCAGAGACTTAGGGAACCGCGAGTCACCGCTCTTGCATGGACCCCGCCGAATTTGCAGAAGAACATAGTTGACTTGTTGGATTTCGAGTCATGTCGCTAGCCCTTTGCTACCACCCAATGGGTGGGTTGCGGAAGGAACTGTTCCCAGTGACGTCGCGACTTATTTGGACCGTGATATGTGTCCCACGATGAGGTGGGCGAACGCTGTTGTTTACGAGGCTGGCGGGTTGCGTATTCTCTGATCTATCCTTGTGGCGAAATCTGCAAAAATGGGACACAATCCGCATCTTCTGTATCTCTCGACCAATTCTGCGGACCTCTCAGGGCCATGCCCCTTTGTTGCTGGGTTGCCGTTCGTAGCATTTGGCAGATCGTTTACGCCCTCGACCAAGGCCCCAAAGCCAGTATCGATAGGGACTGAGCCGAGAAAGGGAACATTGGCCTCGCTCGCCATGATCTGACCTCCGCCTTTGCTAAAAACATTGCTTATCTCGCCACAGCAAGGGCACATGTATCCTGCCATGTTTTCGATGACTCCAAGCACTGGTATTTGAGTTTTGACGCAGAAATTCAACTCTTTGCGCACATCAGCTGTCGCGATGGCCTGTGGAGTCGTGACAACTACTGCCCCGGAGAGTTTTGGCCTGCCATCAATCTCGAGTGCCAAGCCATTGCCATTGGAAGTCGTCACGGGCCGGACATCGGCAGCAAGTTTATGGAGTTCCTCCACGATAGCAATGTGCTCGTCACTTGTGCCAGGCGGAGTATCAATGAGAAGGTAGTCTGTGTTTGGTGGCCATAGGACATCTGACACGAACTGTCTTATCATTGCGGTCTTCTTTGGTCCACGCCAGATGACAGCAGAAGAGCGGGAAGGAAGGAGGAATGCTAAGGACAGGGCCTGCAGAGAGCCTCTTTTGTGGGTGTCATTGTCTGTAGCTTCTCTTGCATCGTGTACCTCGACCGGCAGCCAACCGCCCGGGGCCTGGGTCACTTTCTTGTCTTCTAGATTGAGAAGGCGAGGGATGCTGGGGCCGGTAAGATCAATATCAAGGATTCCGACATTTTGACCTTGCTGCGTGAGGGACAGGGCGAGTTGGAGAGTAACACTGGATTTTCCGACACCGCCCTTGCCAGACAGGATGAGCACGACGTGCTTAATGTTCTCGAGACCCATGGCTGACGTGGAAGTAAAGAGGTGACTGTCAAAACATTGTGCTCGAGATCAGGGCAGGGAGGGACAGGGAATTGAAAAATAAAATGCGGTTGACGCAGTTGGTGCAATGCACCCCTGCGACAAAGGATTGTTAAGCAGGCGGAGATTGCCGGGTGGCGGCGTTGCTGCTGAAGTTCAGCCTTGGTGGGCGTGATTGGGCGGTTGGTGCAGCCTGACGAGCTACTAGATTGGGAACCTCGGGGAGCCTCGGGGAGCCCGGTAGCCTAGTGGCCCTTAGTCCTAGGAGCCCAAGCCGCCAGGGTGCGAACATGGCGGGGGTGGCGTTAAGCGGTCCAGGCACCAGAAAATGGGCATTGGAGGGGCATCAATAGTTTATTTTCCGCAGCTTCATGGGTGAGATGGAGGATGCTCAGACTGCAGACGATGTCAATTCCATCAATAATGAGGACTTGTATCATGTGATTTGCCTTCAGAGACAGCGAGGACAGCTAGATATATTTCCGTCGTTGGTGACTTGCCTACAAGTAGTATTACTAGTAGGAGAGTCCGTCATGCCATTTGCACTTTAAGTTTGATAGAGCACGTGCTTGCACTTAGGACGAGGCGAGGAGTAAGGACTTGTTCAGTTGTAGCTCACGCAGCTTGCCCAGACGCATTCGCTGTCTCTCAGCGAATTCCTCGCCCTGAGTAACCATGCACTCCGTTTCTACCACTCATATTGGCTGTTCTGGGAGTTCCGCCTGGTGCCAGCGCTGACGTGAGTGACTGCGCCTGCAGTACCCCTCGTTCCTCCCCCTTCCGCCCTCCGTCCCTCTCCCTGCCCCCCTGGTCTGATGGCCTGCCGCTAATCAAGATTTTCACAGCGCCGGGGGCCTTTCGTCATGGGTGCCGAGGCGGCGGGGTTCCTGGGCTCCTCACTGGCCACTGGGCTTCACCTCCGAGCCCGAAATTTCCATCTGGCGGTGTCTGCAGTGTCTTGCGGTGTCCACTCACGCACTTACTCAGTTACTCATCAGCGCCATCACACACAAAGCTGTTGCTTCTTTTTCTGGTGCGAACATCAACAGTCAACACACAAATTCGCCTCTTCTTGATCCTCCACCAAGCCCTCTACCATTTCACCTCCTCTGAAAGCCTCAATTCTTACATTGCTGGACTCACCATCCTCATCTGCCCGTGTCAATTGATCAATCCTCTCAGTCGCAGTCACACTATCTATTGAGCGGTCAGAAAAATTCCCACTGAGGCATTTTTTCCCACAGCCCGCCCACAATTTTCACCATCACAATCGCAGCTCTGGCAAACTCCACCAGTTCAGCGGTTCACTCGATGCTCAGGCTGTGACAGCCGTCTTTGCCTCCAGCAAGTTCTAGTAGCATCTCTATGAGCCGCAAGGATTTGCTTCGCTTCCTATCCAAGCCAGCAAAGCGCGTCTTTCTTCTGCTCCCATTGACCAACATTGTGCTAACTCGACAAGCAGGCCCCGATAACACCTGCTACTTACGGGATCAGAACGAAAACCTCACATTTATTGCCCTTTCGAACAGAGCCTTCTGAAGGAACAACACCCATCTCTTGCGGGACTTTGACGTGCATCGAAGTTTGACCAGAAAGAGTCTCCAAACACTGCCCACAATTCCGTTCGTGCAGGAAATCTTCTTCCTCCTCTCCTCCACCAGGCCTCCATAACGACCCCTCAGAAGGGATTTCAGACCGCATCACACACTGCTGCTGGCAAAAGCCAGCCTCCAATTCTCCCACCGCATAGTGGGCCTTCTCTTCTCAGGCGGACACCGCATTGTTCGTCTGGGTGGCAGATAGTGCTTCACTGAATCGTCAGATCAGTGTTCTTTCACCTTCTTGCCCACAACACTCCACAGTTAGCAACAACCGAGAGGACTTTGTCCGCACCTTCGACAAGGATATGGTACACATTGGGATCCCCAAGAATTACACAACTTCACCGTCGAGTTTTAGTCACACTCCATCGTTGACTATCAATCGTGAAGTTGCGCTAGATCTTGACTCGAGCAATGCTTTTGAAGGCAAGTCATTCTTGTTCGCCATTATCGGCCTAAAACTGACAACTTTCAAGGTCCCGAGAAACTTTTAGAAGTATGGTTCAGTCCCTCGCCAGATGCCCTCCATGGGTGCTCGGAGCCCACCGGACTCAAGGCGGTACCGGCAGAAGTCTGGAAGACGATGCTTGATCTGGTCAATTGCAAAGTGTTATCCATTGTCGAATCCGAAGATGTCGATGCTTATCTACTCTCTGAGTCGAGCATGTTTGTCTTCCCCCACAAACTTATCCTAAAGACATGCGGTACAACCACCTTGCTTTGCGGTCTGCCACGGATTCTCGAGATCGCGGTCCTCTTTGGGGGCTTTCCACGTGTGACTGCTCCACCATCCAACGGCATCGCCGTTGCGGCCGCTCCATACCGCGTTTTCTACAGTCGCAAGAACTACCTATTCCCTGACCGCCAACGTGGACCCCATCGCAGTTGGCGCGATGAAGTGTACACTCTTGATAAACTCTTTATCGGGGGAAGCGCGTACATGATCGGCAAGATGAACGGCGAGCATTGGTATCTGTACCTAACTGAGCCTTACACCATGCTGACCCCACCAGCAAGCCCACAGAGCATGGGCAGTCCAGGAACTGAGACCAAAGTATTTGATTTACCGTCGCCGCTGGTGGTCGACCGTGGCTCGAAGGTGTGCGAAGGTGAAGATGAAACTCTCGAGATCCTCATGACTGATTTGGACGAGGAGAATGCTCGTCAATTCTACCTCGACCATGCGAGTGCGGTCGCAGAAGATCAGTGGAGAGGATCTCAAAGAGGGCGAGACGATTACATCGATGTGTTCAGCAATGCCTCATCTGACGACAGCGATGTTTCCATCAAAGAAGAGGCCTTTCCTTCTGAACTCACCACCGAAGGGCATGCCCTTGGGACTGTGGTGTCCGAGTCGTGCGGCCTGTCTGATGTCTATCCGGCAGACAAGTATCCGGATGCTCGAGTCGATGCGTATCTTTTTACTCCATGCGGATTTTCGGCCAATGGCGTCATACCGGCTCCCAACGGACAGAAAGGAACTCATTACTTCACTGTTCATGTGACTCCAGAACCAATCTGCTCTTATGCATCATTCGAGACGAATGTGCCTTGCGGCCAGAAGGGTCGTGAGACAGCTGACATCATTCAGCATGTCGTGGACATCTTCAAGCCTGGCCGATTTACTGTCACTCTTTTCGAAGCTACCTCTGCTCTCGAGGAAAAGGCCTATGCTGACCATGACGAGCTGGCTCAAATCAGGATCTTGGAGCGACAGGCTGCTCGTCGCATTACCAAAATGGATGCCATCAGAGGCTACCGTCGCGTCGATCGTATCGTTCACGACCTCGACGGTTACGACTTGGTCTTCCGATACTATGAGCGCTATGACTGGAAAGGTGGCGCTCCGCGAATTGGGGAGTAAGGATTGTGGTCGCGTCGTGGACGATGATCGTGCGACGCAAATTTGTTTACTGTCACCAGAAGCTAGGAGCTGCTAGGAGGGAGGCTGACGTGCCCAAAAGTACACAGAAATGTTCTGATGGTTATGATGGCTTTTATGATTTCTATGCATTACTTCCACTCCTTTGAATCCAGTATTAGCTAACAATCGACCTCAATTGAAAAACAGCATTTGTCCAAGCCTTCGGTATTTGTTTCACTTTCATTTCGATCAGAATCCACGCCTCTCTATGACCTCTTGGGTTTCTATACAGTAAAGACCAAGGTCTTGTCGCTGTTAGGAGCCCAAAGGTTGAAGAATCGTTAGATTATTCTATCGACGTGGATTTTGTCTCTAAATCCAGTGGTTTGAGGAGGCTCAAGCATATCTCGTTCTCTTTTACAGTCATCGTGCATTCAGACGATGCTGATCGTGCAGACGCTGCCCATGCAATCAGTGTGCTTCCAACATTCCCGCGGAACTCGAATAAGCCGCTTGCGGCGCTGAAAATGCCGGTTACCGCATATCTGCCTGGGATTGACGGAGCATAAGCCGACGCGCCGATACTCGTCCCCTTGGCCAGTAGCCTCGAGCACTAATGCCGTGTAGCAAAACATGTTGCGCCCCGAATATCCTCCGTTACCGAGAACGAGACACCGAACTTCCTTGTACCCTGGTGAACCAGGATCGCTGCGCACGTCTGGAAAGTGCGGCTTCCAGACGTAGACGTGGCTAGGATCGTGGCTGTCATATGGAACGTCGGCGAGGTCTCCTTGAGCCAAGTCTTTGACTAGCTTTGCCCCTGCTCCTTTGCGCCGTGGGAAGAATATCCTCTGTCGCTCGACATAAAGGCCTTGACAATGGTTCCTCTCATTTTGATGGCGCCTTTGATATGGCTATGGCCCTGAGTCGATTCCGGCTCCATGTTGACCTCCAGCACTTGGGCTTCGGTGTCGAAGGACTCGCTGATCAACGCCTCGGGTAGCTGGTCCGGATTGTCGTTGAAAGCGTCCCAAAATCCAGATAAGAGCGGGCTGCAGACGGCGTACCAGCTCCAAGTAGGCACGGCAAAGCCAACTGGCCTGTTACGCAATGGATTTCTGATGTGCCAGATGAGGGAGCGGACCATATCCTTCTTCCAGATCCCCATGAAGCAGATATCGTTCAGCAACTTGCCCATCTTGTCCTCAATACCGGCCGATGCGATGATCTTGTCCCTCTCGTATGTGAAGTCTCTTGCCGAGTAAGTATACGCGATCACTCTCTCTGCGCGGTTCTCCTGATTTGACAACGAAGCTGAAACTGCATTCGTATCCTGGAAGAGACCTTTTTTTTAAAAAAAAAAAATAAATAAATAAAAAATGGATTACCATCAGACTAAAGTCTCACCTTCTTGTAGACGTCTGAGGGGGGATAACTCACCGACCAGATGAGGATTTTCATCTTCATAAGGGATCAGGTCGCCTGGTCAGCCTTCTAGCCTGAGTTGTCCAGTGTGCACGGCGTCCTCGAAGTCCTTTAGCGACACGCTACGCGTGTATGAGTCCTAGCGATCCCGCAATTCCACCACTAATTGAGAGGGATCTGGGCAAGGCATCCGTACGGGATCTTCGAACCCTCGCATCAGGCTCGCGACATAGAAGGTCGAAATTGTCCCATTGTCCCGCCTCGCAGTTCAGGTCGATGGCGGATTTGTTATCTTTCGACAAGAAGTTGATATCTGCGCCGTGCTCCAGTAGAACCGAGACCATTTCCTTTGTGCCGTAGGACGCCTCGTAATGAAGAGCCGTCCCGGTGTAGCCGCACCCATCTAATTCCACATTCACACCACCGGACGCTTTGAGATGGCGCCTTACGTCGTCGCTGTTACCGTGGAGTAAAGCTTTCAGCAAGGTGTCGGCTGAGGAATGCTGACTCGACGTTGAGGTACCCGGCGGCGACATCGTAGAATGACGGGAAGGTTGACTAGCAATCTGGCTGGTTTGGTGTGAACACAATGACCATGAGAGTGTGACTTGGAAGACCCGAGTTAAACGGGCCGACTGAAGAAAACTTGATAACGAGATGTGGCGTTGTTCGACAATGTAAGCAGATATTTGTCGTCTAGGGGCTCTAATAGGGGCTTCTCAAAACACAGGCTAATGAGGAACAAGGCTGAGACTCAGGTGTTGCCAGCCTTGGCAAGCAGCTTGGAGGCAGCCAATAAATCAGTACTCTAGAACATTGTGCTAGCCTAATTAGGCTCACTCCACTTGGTCTTGCACTGCGGCAACCTGTCACCTATTAAAACCCTTGTTACCTCGGCTAGATGTTTTCTATGCGCCAAACTTTTCACGACCCCAGTGGCTTCCATATGTACAAGTTCCTTTGCTCGGGCAGCCTGAGTCCGGCCATACCAGAACGTCAGAACTTCGTGTAATCGCAGTCATTAGAGGTAAAGAAACAAAGAACGCAATGATCTCACTAACTGCACCGGCGGCAAGAAATTACAGAGGACGAATGGCATGGCCATGAATCTTCCCATTCACTAACCTCGTAGGTAAGAACGCGGAAACAAAGGAAATCAGAGACTCTGGCCATGCTAGCGTTCTGAACAACGGAGCGAGCAATGAAAAATAAAGATCAGAGAATACGCTAGCCTCTTGCCCGTATATGCAACGAACGCTCTAGGAAATGCCGAATCGATCGCACGCAGACCAGCCCAGCTGTCCGGTTGTCCAAATCAAAACAAATCACTTCATCCTCCCCTAATACCTTTTCCCTCGACATCCCATCCTCCTCAACTAGCTATTGTCTAGCATAAGGAGCACAGATTCACCGCAGCTGCTACTGTTCCAAGTGAGCGTGAGTGTCAAGGTCTTCCCTTTAATACCTTTCGAGACATACCTAAAATCCAACTCCCCGTCAGCCCTTTGGCCGATTCGACGAGGAGTGGAATCTCTCAGGTCTCCGTGGGTCGCCGCCTGACCCATCTGCCTTGGAACCTGAGCATTATTGCCATATCCCAAGCGGATGAATGCAGTGATGTATACTGACCCCTGTCTGATCTTTTCTCGCCCTTGCCCCATCAGAGCTCTCGCCTTCACCGTTTTTGTTGTCCTGGTGGCCGCAGAAGGATAGTGTGATGGAACCTGTCAAGTGGTTGTGAGATGATTGGACACAACACGTCTGTCAGACCGAGGGCATGCTCTTACCAAAGAACGCCGTAAAGGACAAGTTGATGTTGGGAGTCATGTTTAAAAAGCTATTATGTCATTTCTTTGTTTACAAAATCAGACGCGAATGTGCGTGATTGCGCAATGCTCCATATACTTATAGAATGAGGGAGGATAGGAACGAGCAAAGGCAAAAAGAAAAAATAATCCCCCGTGCGAAAACAGGCCCATTTAGGACTAACCCCTAGATTCAATTCAATGCCACGACACTGCGAACATCCGTCTCCAGTGGCATAGTCGGAAAGAGGTGGTTTGCAGAATGCCCGAGCTGTTCTGTCGATTGGACGCTGATGAAGGGTGTTGTTTTTGCGCACTGTTTCATGAAGGCATGGTCCGGGGCGATCCTTGGCCTGCGCAGCGTCCAGGCTGCTCGGAGATTTTTTTGTTCCTGTCACATGAAGCGCTCCAACTGCTAAGGTTGTGTAACGTACACAGCCAATTGTACGGACTATCCTGGTGTCTTGGCCGGCTTTCGACGCTCAAGCCATCCGTGCTGCATTAGCCTATTTAGGGCTGATCCACATAGTCTTGGCACCCGTGTGTCACCTACAGTACATGAATACTCGCGAACGAAAAACCTGCTCTCCAAATACGGTTTCGATTCTTGGGGATGAGCGAAGGCTTCTCATGGCCCACTTATTACATTATCTTTTTGATGGAGAGAAAGTTACAATGTATCCGCAAGGGGAAGGGCGTCACGGATAGGGTATCTAACAAGCATATAAGCTAAGAGATCCCAGTTCCTGTCTGGAAATGGCATAATTCTTAACCCTTTTAGACAATCCCCAACAGACTATAGACCTCAGCCGGGACGGAGGGCGGCTTCGGGAACGACCGCAAGCGTTACCAGTCCAGGCACTTATATTGTGGCTATAGACTACCAATATAACAAGTAGGAATAGTATAACCAAGGGTTTCGGACGCACCATTTCAGTGCTTCTTCTACCGCGTATGAAAAGAACCGTGTATCGGGTCGAATCTATTACTGCTTTCCTAACGCAATTCTTAGCCATATTCTGTGGAATTAGGCAGCACCGAGTCGAAATTGCAGCTGGAATCACTGATTGTTGATAGTCACTCGTCACCAACGAATAGGAACGGACTGATGCCATTCACATATCAGGGAATTCTCTCTGGATGATGCTGACGCAAACCTCTCCCTAAGTTTCAAACTTTTTTTTTTCTGCGCATGTCGTTCATGTCTAATCCATGAAACCTGCTTTCAATTTTTGAAAGTGAATGTCGCAGCTGTTGCTTCTGATGACAGTTCAGGAATATTTCCCCGTCATCGCTAGAGTGTCGGTAGTCTTTTTTGGTTTTCTTATAGGGTTCGTTGCACAATGGAGAGAGTTCCATCTCTCGAACCGTAGAGAAAAGATCTTTTATAGATCTATTCAAGGTCGAAGGCTCTGGAACTGGATGAAGCCCAGCACTCTTCAAGCCTTTTATAAGTTTCCCTAGTGCTAACGCATCCCAATTGCTGTTTTGGTAACATAGGCGACGAGTGCCCTCATAGACTTCAAGGAGTCCCGAAAGGACAAGAAGGAGTTCGCTTAATATATCTTGCCGACGAGACTGGATCTCATCTACAAGACTTCAGAACGTGTTCGCAAAATCCCACACGGGGCGGACTTACCGACAATCCAGAAAGGAACTAGCGCGCCCTGATCTTCGAGTGCGTAGTTGGTCTCCAGGATCGCGATTTCGGTCACTTTACTGAACTCTTCTGATTTTCCCAGCTCCCAGCAAATGTAGACCCAACAAGCCAAATCTTGGCGAAGAGTTTGAGGAATTTTTGGTCGAAGAGATTCAAACCACATGTCCGTGAAAACTTCAGCTACTTCATGAAACTCATACTTGTCGATCAACACAACAGCCTGCAAGAGGACGCATCTCTCCACTTGTCGAGGAACTCTTCTGGTAAACCCATGTACAATATTAAGTAGAATCTCTAGTGAATGGAAGTCGTCCTTCATGAGAGGAATTGTTACTAGTTCTCGGCTCTTCGAGGCGACTCCCTCCAAGGACTTGTCATGAAACATATCGCCGAAAACCTTGGAGGCAAGTGAAAGATGTTTTGACGACACTTGCATCTCAATTTCTCGAGTGATTTTTTCTGTTGAGCAGCTTGCGAGTTTGTTATTCAATAATTTCTCGTCCGCATCAGCGTGCAATACGATAGAGTTTGCGTCGTTTTCAGGAACTTCATCGGGAGGAGCTGTAGTATTGCTGTCTGCGGGAATGAAAATTCCTTCACGGTTAGACTGATCATCGTCCCTCTCGAGCAACAAGAAAACATCTCCGGAAGGGTCGAAAACCAAAACATCCCGGTTCAACGACATGGAAGGAACGTCTGGATAGAGATTTGCTGAATAGTAAATGGAAAGACAATCATGTACAAGCTCCTCGCTGAAACCAGATGAGTGAGTTCCATGCAAGATCACACTGCGGATTAAGTACTCCACAAGTAAGGTTCACTGAGACCGTCTCAATGTCAGCTAGGCAGCGGCCTGGTGCAAAAAAGTAGCTGACCCGATTGTAGCCCCTCCATGAGAGATTCGTGGCTCTGCAGCGATTGTACAACAATCGGCGTTCATCTGCGCCTGCTCTAGTTTCAACGCGCTTTTCTGCCGGCAAGGGTTTGAATACGACAACGCCATTGACTGGACAATTTAGTAGTTCCAGAGACTGGAATCCAACCCAAAGCAACACTGATATGTGCAAAGCCTGAGGGTTTCATTTCGTTGCTCCACCACCTTGATACTAAGCACCTCTGCATCGACTTTTATGAAAGATCTGCAGCCGAGATGGTCATTGCATAGATACACTTGTCCTGCCTCTTGAAGGTGAGGCATTTTATGCTAGAGTATGTATGGTGTCGAGGCAGCTGTGTTTTCTGCAGAGGAAAGATTCCTGGTGTCGATACATGGTCTGATTGCTTGGTGATACACTTGTTCCTCTCCCGCATCATCTGATGCCAATAACTGCGGGCCTCGGGCCCAGCCGAAGTCTCTGAAGTTCTTATATCTAGCCAAAGACAACGGGTGCCGTACTCGAATCTCTTTGATCTAGCAGCCGCTCCACCCGAAATTCGAGGTGAAGCGCGGACTGAACCTAGACATTGCTTCCGAAATGGCTGGCTCTCCGTGATCAATAACGGCCACTCTTGACCCGTGATCGGCTAACACCGTCCATCCAGAGTGGCGATTACCTATGTCGTTACAAAGAGAACAGGTGACGCCCACTTAACATTGCTTGAGCGGCAGAGAACGTGCTGTGTAGTGGGATTGGGATGAGAGGTAGAACGCGCGAGGGGTGAAAGAGAGGTGCGACGAGGACCAAGAGAGGAAATACGGCTACATGGAGATACTGAGGTTCAAGATGCTCCATCAGGCTGAGAGTGACGATCGAGGGCGAGGCCTTAATCGGGCTTAATCGCCGAAGCGCTTTGGTGGACAGCTACGATACAAATGACAGTATAACTAAGATCGTAGTGTGAATAGAGTCGGAGAAGCATAGTGAAGAACATGGGACATGCAGTGTGCTTAAGTTGAAGTGTGTTGTCGAATCTGCACAGTTGCCCAGGCCGAGGACCGCCGCGCTACGTGGCTCCCGATGCGGCGACGGGCCTGAAGTGATGGTTGGCGTGGGCGAGAAATAGACATCGGTGCGTGTTATCTCGCCGGCGGCTGGACGCATGAAGAAGTGACCAATGGCAAGGCTCCGCAGGGCCTCCAATCACATTCAATTGACGTCAATCACGTGATAATTCAGAAGGTCCGTCCAGGCTCGGGGGGTTACGATGCATACCTGAGCCCTTCAGCCTGATCGAACACTCTTCAAGATGCTCTGCCCATGATTGTTATGGCCATCCTTAGATTCGGATGTCTACAAAAGCCATCAACTAGCCATGTCTGCTGCAGACTCACGAGTCTCATCTTTCCACCCAAGCTAGCAACCTGACCTCGGCCTTGTACCTATCTTGATTGTGGTTTACGATGCAAATTCCCTTTGCACGTCTTCTCTCACGCGGCTTTCCCTAGTAGCCTCCCTCACATCCTGTCTCATGCAATCCATGCCTCAATAAGCAATACAGAGCTCTTCAGTAATCCAAGAGAGAACGTTCCTCTCCGCCTAGCATACGCCTTTCACCGTGCCTCAAGATCTAAATTGGAGGCAATGCGCCTTTTGAAATTTGGTAGTTGTGGTGAGTCAAACCTGACCAAGGCCTTGATCGAAGATATTCCGAACTACGCAATACTTTCACCTACTTGGGGAGTGGATGATGACGAGGTTACTTTCAATGATCTGAAAGATGGATCCGCTAAGAGTATGGCTGATTATACCAAGATTCAGTTCTGCGGGAACAGGCCCGGAGGGACGATTTACAATATTTCTGGGTGGATATATGCTGGATCTAGGAATGTCAACAGTGGAGACAATTCCCTTCAAAAAGGGGTGTATTTTGCTGCCGCAAACGACGGGCCTTGTCCCCTAGCATTCCAAAAAGAAACCATTACCTAGGTGTTCGCTCTTGCCGCATTTACCATCCCGATATGTACCAATACTTACCGGCGAATCTTGACCTCTCCAAAGTCCATTTCCGTCTCCAGACCCAAGTAACTCGCTCTTTGATCTGAGTCATGACTAAGACGTTTTGAGCTGTGGCTGCGCTAATCCCGAGCGCTATTGAGCGCGCCCTGAGTCACCCCATAAGCAGAATGAGCTTAGCCGTGAGCACTTTTGCAGGGACCCATAACTTGACCCCTAGGTCCTAGTTTTTGATGTTTAACCTCGGAAGGGCCAACTTCCGGGCCGTCTTGCTCGCTCATTGGTGCCAGGGTGCCAGGGCTCCACGGCTGCTTTTCTAGCCGCGCTGCTGTCTTGAAGGATACAACCCCTTGTACCTCGTAGTGTAGACGTTCGCCTTGAGCCTACTGGTACTAGTAGGGGTTATTCGAAAGTAACAGGTCACATGTGTAATTATGTAAACCTTATGCATATGCCGGAGAGAACTGCTCTACTTGTTAAGCGTTCGCCTCCTACGCTCATTTAGGCGCCAGTGTAACTGCCTATCAGAGAAGGTAATAGGCAGCATCTAGCCAGGATAATCTCAAGAAGCTCAGCCACCTTAGCGTTCACTTCATATCATATCGGACTAAACACGTTCCAGCAGGGTGCTCACATAGGTGATGCTGCTGTACGCGCTAGTGGGGGGTCACAGTAGCATTTATGAACAAAGGCGTATCTGCCTTGCCACACTTTGCATGTTTCGAATCGGGCACCAGCAAAAATATAGGTGGTTACTGAAGAACTTGTCGATGTAAAATAGATTACACTTTGCATTTGATAGTAGCATGTTGAGAACAGGTGATGTTGGGTCCGGTTCTGGCGCCACTTCTTGAAGTTGAGGTGAAGCCTGGGTTGCTTATTGGACCGCTGGCCCTCACTTCCTATGAGCCCGTTGTGACGCCCTTTAGCGCCTTGGCACCTGAGCGCCTACTTGGCTGTCATCGTTGTCATTCTAGCTAGTCACGTGGCTACTCAATACGATACCCCCACGTTACCACAATTATCCTTATCATCCAAGCTCTTCTCCCTCCTTCACGGTACACTCTGGCTGGAAGTTTCCTCTCGTCTAGGATGGATGGGGCGTCGAAAGCTATTTAAGCCTCTCTACCCACTCTTCCCCTTCTCTTTTCTCCTTCGTCGGAGACCGCCCACCAAACCAATAGATAGCTAGATTGCTGGCCAACACTCAGTGGTATTGCGGCCAACCCCCACCATTGCGGTGGTTCCCTCTTGTTCCTCATTACTTCGATACGACACTATCCGCAGGCCCCTAGATTGCTTTTGAGTACTTCTACAGATATGGATATTGCGCGGGAACACATCGAGACCATTCGGCACGACCTTTTGGGCGGCCCCAGTTCTGACCCCAATAGCAGATTGTTTAGTGTTTTGACGGGCGCCTTGGAGATGTCTGCTTTCATTGCTCATGCTCGCTTGGAGAAGCTGACATTTGACCAGAATATCAAAGAAAGTCCACCACAAGGATTGCCATTTCCTCAACGAACTCATTCAGAACTTCGACGACACGGGATATGAGGAAGTCGACGAGCCTACAGTCAAATTCACCCTTACCGACACACATTTCTTTGCCTGGTCGAATGAAAACGGCTTCAAGAGAGAGGATGTAGACTCACTCTGTGCTATCGGACGAAGTTCGAAAGCGAGTGACCTGGAAAGCACGGGAGAGAACGGGATTGGCTTCAAATCCATTTTTAAAGTGGCTGATCAGGTCACAATTCAGTCCCACCCGTATTATTTTACATTTGACACCGCTTCTGAACTAGGGCAACTCGGCATGCTGGTCCCTACCTGGGTGGACCAACCGACCGACCCCAACCACGGAACCCTACTCACCATTCGGCTCAAAAATCAAAACAAAATCCGAAGGGCACTGTCTGATCAGCTCAAGAATTTCAATTTCTACTCATTGCTATTCTCGAGAGTGTTGCGAAAGATCAAGATTGACCACCGAGTCCAAGGAAGCTTCACTACGACTGAGGCTTCCTTCAGAGGGCACAGTGAATCAACCACGGAGCTTGTTGTAGAAAGAAGCCACGGGGCCCGTACTATAGAAAGCTTTCTCATATGGAACCACAGCGCCAAATCAAAGACCAGGGTAGACACTCGCAAATGGCCCACAAACATTCGGCTCGCCTTTCCTATTGTAGGCAGAGATGATGAAGGACCACATCGAAAACACCAACAAAGTTATCTGACGTACGCATTTCAGGCCATCCAGGACTTTGGGTTCTCTGTAAGTGAGCAGCGTCGACTCGTTCAGTTTCATAGACTGGAGGGCTAACTAAAAAGTTCATGATCCACTCGGACTTTATCTTGGACGCCAGTCGAAGCCACGTTGAGCCTGATCAGGCATGGAACATCGAGCTCGAAAGTCACATCAGCGCGAGCATTGTTGAAGCCTTGGCTTGGCTGGCACGAGACACCAAGTCGCCAATCCCGCTGGAGTGGCCCCTTTACCTTAAATGCCTAGGACAAGTCCATGACAGATATTTTCAGCGAATTACCTCAAAGGTAAAGAAAGAGCTTCGCAGCTTGGAATTGGTCAGGACTGATTTAGAAACCTTTGCTGGTGTTACACGTCAAATCTGCCGTCCGCCAGAGGCCATCATTGTCGACAGTAGATTTCGACACGACGGTCGTCCCCTGCTCGATCATCCCGATGACTTGAGCACTTTTGTCAGCAGCGAGTACTCTCTGCAGGCTCTGGATAACCTGAAGATACTGGGCGTCGATTGGATGGATTACTACTGCTTCAGTCAACGATTTGCTAATATGGTTAATCGGCACCCCGCATATATTAGAAGGAAATCTAGCCAATGGCACTCGGCAGTTGCGACCGTTCTCCTGCGACATCCTAGCTACCTACACCTGAATCAGGTTCTCGAGTCTTCCGCAATTGTGCCTCTCAATGATGGGACCTGGATGGTGCCGAGCCCTGAAAATGCATTTCTTCCCAACGAAGCTGCACCGCCAATACCAAGCGGTTTCTCTATATGCACGGTTGCCTCGGAGGCTAATGAAGACACATCACGACGTCGACTGTTTGAGGTGCTTGGTCTCCGCAAATGTGACTTCAGCGACGTCCACAGAGTCATCCTAGAGAAACATCAAGGGAACCAAGTCTGGTCTCATGCACAATTGTTGGAGCAAGCAGTATATCTTTTCCTTACTCGATACAAGCCGAGAGATTTACCATTCACTTTCATTAACTCAAGAGACCTGCCTATATCGAGCGAGCTAGTTTTCTTGTCTGAGTCGAAGGCCGCATCCCTTCGACCCTTATTCGAAGCGGATCGGAGTATCTCCTGGTTGCACGAGGACTATTACAGTCCTCCTACTATTGACGAGAATCTGAGGGTGAGCTGGTGGAGGTGGCTGCGTCAGTGGAAAAATATATTAAATGATGTGCGAGTCATCGGCACCAATGGCCAATTATCGACGGCATTCAAAAGCTTATACGACCGCTGCGGCTCCGGCAAGGCGCTGAACTTTCTTCGACAGCACTCCAATTTGCCATTGGCCAACTCAACTTGGTGCAAGAATGTAGGCGAACTGGGAGTATCAACCACACATGGGCCTCGAAAACTCCGCGAGACTGCATTGCCCATTCTCCACGAGAAAGCTGGTGGTATGGTACCGCTTATCAGCCTCGAATCTTTAGAGGCCGACTGGTCCTTCTTGAAGCACTTTGGAGTGTGTGTCTCGGTTGACAGGAGATTTCTCTTCTATCAGCTGAGTTATCTCAAAGCCAATAAACATGTAACGGACTTGCTTGCTTCAGCAAAAAAGATCTATTATCGTCTCGGAAAGCTTATCGCGGACGATCTGGAAATTTCAAAGATAAGGTACGGCCCCCATGCCCTGCAATTCTGGAACAGAGATTGACCTCATGACAGGGATGCCTTTGGGGCCGCAGAACTCATTTTGGCGCAGGATGGTAAGTGGTACTACGCGCATAAAGTTCGATGGGATTCAAAGTTTAACTGCACTCTTTATCCCCTGCTGCGAGATCAGTACAAACCTTGCCGGCGTTTATTCTGCGAAGTCCTGGACATAAGATCCACCAATCTGGTTGATCTGATGACCGAGATACGCTACCAGTCCGAACACATTTCGGTCAAATCGAAGCAAAACGCAATTCTAAGAACCATGCGCAATCTTCTGCAAAATCTAGACAGCATGCTGAAGATCAGACCATCCTCTCAAGAGGTCTCTCAACTCAAAACTCTCGAGATGTTTCCCATTGCGACCCATAAAGGCCACTGGACACTACAATCTGCTAATTCCGGCGAATTCTGGATTCCAGATATTTCTGTATTGCACGAATGCTTCCGGGGCCATGCACCACTCCTTGATCTAAGCGATGACGCAATTGGAACCAATATAAGCAACATCGTGTCCGTGCTTGGTCTGAGAAGCAAACTTTTGACGGAAGCCGTGAAGTATTATTATGATGGGAACACGGAGGAAGGCAGAGAGTATCCTGAGTTAGAACAGGATTTGAAAAGGAAAGCAGATTACATCGGAGGGTATGCGTGACGTTGACTTTGTCGATTACTGCTGACTATGCCAGAATACTGAAAGGCGAAGGCCAATCCCCAGAGCAAATTACGGTTCGCGTAAACCAAGTGAGAAATATCAAAGCCCTTCAAATGCCACAAATTATCATCGAAAGATACGTGGTTGGTAAGAGTCGCCCGTACATGGGTGAAAAAGTAGAAGGCGGCTTGCGCATCATTACCAGAGGGCAACAACTGCTGGTTCTTGTGCATGAAGACTTGAAACAGGACGCAATGGCTCGTTTGTTAAGGAAAGAGATGGCCAGGAATCTTGAAGTCAGCCAACATAGCGACTTACTTGGCGACCTCCTGGCTGCAGATGATCCAGAAAGCCTGCTAGAAGACCTGCAGCGAGCAGGAGCACATCAAATGCACGTAGCGGACGTGCCGGCAGGCGAAAGAACTGATGCTTCAGAAGAGGCCGGTAGTGATAGTGATAGTGATACTGACGATTCCAGGAATTCAAATCCCGAGACAGCTTTGGAAAAGTCGTCAAACGTGAGAAGCGACCAGCAGCAACGCTTTCCAGCCTCACCCAAAGGAACACATGGTGGAGGATCTGATGTGGAAGACGCGCAACGGCAGCTTAATGAGTTGCGCAACGGCAAGAGCTCGGAGGAGTCATCCGAAAGTACTGGGTATACCATCTGTATCGAGAGAACATCTCCTACGCCTATAGCCGCGACCACAACGCCCTCAATACGCTCTACCCCGAAGCTGTCGCGAGGCAGTTTAGCAAAGAGATGGCTGACCCCTGCCGACAACAGTAGCGTCGACTTTTTGGCTTCGGCGCTCGCTGAGGTCTCCGTGGCGGACGATGGCCCGGGCACGAGCATATCACAGGACCCTCCAAGATTCGCCGGATCAGCCACACAAATGGAAGATGCCAACCCGGCCACGAGAACCCCACGACAGATGACCAGCAGGGAAGAGCGAAACTCTCCCTCACCTTGGCAAAATCTCAACGGCACCAACAGACGTAGACTATCTGGATCGCTTGGCCAACCCGTAACTCCATCAGCACAGGTGTGGCGTGGATCACTGCAACATCTTCACCAACGTTCATGGAATGGTGGTTCTAGCGCTTCTCAGCCAGGCTCATCCTCAGAACGGAGAAAAGAGATCGGTAGGAAGGGAGAGCACATTGTAAGCCTGCGAGGCACTGGTTCTTGACAAAGCTAACTGAAAAGCAGCTGTACACATTCTTGCGAGGAAAACTCGGCCCATCGTTTGGCGAGAAACACTGGACCAGCAACGGTCGCAAGCACTATATTCCAACTTGCCTCGATCACGACCCGAGCCTTTGTCCTCCAGGATGTCGCAACTACTACTCTATCGACGAAGGAGGGTGCGCGGACTTCACAATTGGAGATTCAGATGCGAGCCAGGCTTTTACGCAGTATCTGAGAGCTAACTGGGGATGGAATAGAGGCGTGGACAGCAACACGAAGTACCACCTCGAAGTCAAGTCAACGCCGAATCGTGTTGAGAATGATGCTTACTGGACCCTCAGCGCCAATCAGATTCGGATGGCACGGCAGTGGTCAGTGGATCTAGTCACTGCGTCTGAGCCTTTACGCAACGTGTATGTTCTTGTGAGGGTCTTCGACATCGACGGTGAGCCTAGACTGTGGTTTGTCGTTGATCCATGGGCGTCGATGTCTCTCGATCTGATATCGGAGGTTGCACAGAGGCCTGCGTACACCCTCGAAAGTGATAATTTGGAATTAGCAGTGGGCGATGCTCAAGGCTCGGCACACCGCATTGATCTGCCCGCACCTGAAAGCGCGCGCGGGCGTCGTGCTTCGGGTTCATTTCTCAGCGCTGTCGGGCAGAATGCAAGAGAAGGTGCATCAGACGACCCTTTCGAGTTTACTTTCGCATTTCCGCAGTCCCCCTCGCTACAGATCGCTGCAGCCCCAACCACCATATGTAGTAGCTTCGAACCGTTCATGGAACGAGATCCAAGCGGCTATTCGATGGCTTACCAGTCAATTCCGTTTATGGACAGTTTTAAACACTATTCTTTCGAGGAACTCAGGCTTGCTGATGATGAAATGGAGTCGTATATTTCGAACGTCAGCCGACAACAGCTGGAACAGGCTCGGTGATCTATCAGAACACAAACTATAGACGCAATCACGCTCAGGGATCGAAATCGAGATTTTCGGTTGTGCCAGGTAGACCATGATATACATTCAGTGTAGGACACACCTTCAAACCCAAACTTTGCTGCTTTCAAAGTCCTCTACTCTGAATACTGGGCGGATAGAACTCTTCAATAACCCATGGTCTAATACAATACGTCTGAGTTCTTAAGAATTCATACTGTCTCTGATGACAGTATCTCCATAGTCTTAAGCCGAAGACATTGTCCTCTGGGACCACTGGAGTGTGAGTTGTCTATTAGCGGTCCATAGTGTAAGACAATTGCCCTGTCACCTCTAAGCTTCTACGCCAGTCATCTCCTTGTAGTTGCCTTGCATTGGCACCAAAGAAAGCTCTCAAAACCAACAAACGACTTACTTTTCAAACGAAGCCCAGGCGGCCGACAAACGGCCCCTTGGTCGGGGCTCAGACGATAGGGCCGAAGTCCTTCGGACTAGCGTCGATATCCACAGTTTAAATTACCAGACAGAATATATTTAGACAGAAATTCCCCTTGAAGCTCTCCGCGGTTTCCCTTTATCTAATTTCAATATTGACGAGCGGATGCGGTGGGCAGAGAAACGGACGACCAAAAAGAAAGAGGATAAGGCATATTGTCTGCTGGGAATTTTTGGTGTGGTGATGCCTCTTATATATGGTGAATGGCAGGACGCGTTCATTCGACTCAAAGATGAGATCGACAAATCTTTGAGGAGTCTACCTTACGCCAAAGGAGCTATTTTCGACTCAAGCGAAAATAAACATGTGGTTTGCCTTTCAGACGAAGGTTCGGTCAGCATCCCGTTGCCGAGGAACATGAACTTTGTCGGGAGGGATCAGATCCTTCAAGATATCCATAGTGCGGTTACGTCTCACAGATCCAAAGAATCCGACTGCATTAAATGTGTAGTGTATGGCATGGGAGGTGTCGGAAAAACACAAACGATTCTCGAGTACGCTTATAGGTACCGACCAAAATTTTCATCTATCTTCCGGGTCAAGGCCAATAGTTATGAATCTGCCGTGGAGAGCTATTGCACTATCGCACCAATCATTGGGCTGGTTAACAGGCCTTGCTGGAGAATTTGGAGCCTCGAAAAAGAAGACATCGGTACAAAAGCAGTCTTCGCTGTCAAGAGCGGCTAACCATAAAAATATAGCAATTGGCTCCTATTACTGGACGGTTGGGACGTTTTGGAGGACGGGAGGATGGAGTCCTTGATCCCTCATGGTGGTTCAGGTGTAGTCCTGATTACAAGCCGAAGGGAGGACTGGGCTCGGATCGGAGTGAGTTTCAGTCTTTCATTAATGGAGGAAGCAACTCCGTTGCTACTTCTTTCAAGTTCTTTGACGGATTACGGCGGGGGGAACCAGGAAGGTAAGATTCTGTACAGAGGCCACAGAGTTTTATGTCTAACTGAAAAATTGGAATTCGAGGCTGCGAAAGAGATTGTGAAAGTACTGGGGAATCTTCCTCTAGCAATTGATCAAGCAGGAGCACATATGCATACTCTGAAGATGCAGGCCACAAAATACCTATCACGCCTCAAAGAGAATGCTGAGACGCTGAACTGGAAACCACCGACTAATATGTGGCCATACCGCAAGACAGTGCTAGGCTCTTGGGATTTGACTTTCAAAGAGTTTGAAAAATCATACTCTGGCGCGTTTGAGATTTTCCCAGTTTGTGCGTTTCTCGCCGGCGAGAACATAAGTGAAAACATGCTCAAATCGGGCTTCGAATTTGCGCAAAAGGGTAAGTGGCTTATTGTTTCCAAGATGGGACCGACTAACGCAATGTAGACGCCCTAGCTCGGGTCGTGGAAGATGGCATGGGAAGGCTCTTCTCCTTCTCTCTCGCAAAGCGCGAGGCTGGCGATACGTTTTCAATCCATACGGTACTTCAGACATGTGTTCGCCAAAGATTAACTAAGCCTCAAAGACAAATATTTGTGGAGAGAACAATCTTAGTTGTTGCTGGCGCTATATGGAAACTGTCATTGGAGCGCCAGCAAGGTTGGCTTACTTATCGGCTACTACTATCGCATGTTAATAGTTGTGAGGGGCATCTCGATGACTCCATCCAGCACACGACATGTACAAGAGCGCTATTCATCCTCGGAAACTTCTGCGATCAGTTCGGCCAACACGACCAGGTAATTCGCTGGTTTGAGAAAGGACTCAATACAGCGGCGCCCCTATCCACACTATCAAGTTTTGACGGCCATGACGGCATTTTGACGGCCATGCTCAATAAAGGCCAGTTGCACGAGGCATTGGCCAAGTTTCAAACTCTCCATACCGAAGTGGTCACTCAACTAGTGTCGGTATGATTTATAAGAAGCTCAGTTTGTGGGAGCAGGCTTTAAAGTGGTACAAAACATCACTCTCTCAAGTGAGGGAGAAACTTGGCCAAGGAGATCAGAGAACACTCGCTACTTTGAACAACATCGCGGTGATTTACAAAGAACAAAAAGAGTATGAAAAGGCGCTCGACGTCTTCCAAGATGTACTGGCGAAAAAGGAGGCAGCTTTGGGAGAGGAAGATCCCTCCACTCTTGAAACAGCCATGAGTATTGGCATCTTGCATGGGCACCATCGGCGGGACAATGAGGCACGTCATTTCCTGCAACGAGCTCTCCGTGGAACAGAGAAGCAACTGGGGAAAGACAGTCCGAAAACCCTCAGAGCAAAGGGTAATATCGCCAACCTGCATCTCAGATGCGGCCGGCTTGAAGAGGCTATCAAGCTACATGAGGAGACCTATGATGGCTTTCAAAAAGTTTATGGGCCTCTGCATCATGATATATTGACTACGGCTGACCATTTAGGGGAGGACTATTGCCAAAAAGGGCTGTATGCTGAATCGCTTAGGTGGTATGAGAAGGCATTGGATGGATTCAGAGACGGTTCTGGCTTGAATCATTCTGGGGCGCAATCAGTCGAGAGTCAGCTTTGGGCTCTCCTTCTCCAATGGCACCAAAGAACAAGAGAGATGCGGTCCAGAAGACAAGCGACATCTGCCTTCTCCTCAACATCTCACTCTGGGAGTGGTCAGGGAACGGTCAGAGATCGCTTTAGGGTGAGCAAAGCTGCGAGCGGCTCATCATAATGGGAAGACCGAGGATTGGTTTTTTTCCCCGTTCGATACTACCTAGATACTTGGTATATAAACCTCTTTGCTAGTCTAGATAAAACTTCTAATGGACTGACCTTCATTGGCCCCTAATTGGTCCAACAATGCGCCCAGGCGGAAAGGGAGAGATAATTAAACTAGTATGTACTGCGAATATGTCCTGCCGCTGGTGTCTGATACGCTCAAGGAATAAAGCATTCCAGGTTGTCAGCTACCGGCTTCTTTCTAGTTGTCCTCGCGGAGCTATCAGCGACGCAACATTGTATTCAGACTATCTACGAGCTTCTTAGAGATCAAATCAATATATGCAGGTCTGTGATCGAGTCTGTAGAACACCCACAGCAGGGGATCTTGCTTTGATACCGTCGATCGGCACCAGCGGGTAGTCGACTTCCTTGATCGCCGATTTCACCAGCGCCGTCGAGCTTCGAACTTTTTCCACGGGTACGTCCACCACCTCGCAATTGACGGTCGCCGTTGTGGCTCTCCATGTGTTTCCCACGGGCACGTCGTGCATCTCCAAAGACAGGATGTACTGCGTCCGACCAGCTCGATCCTCAATCTTGACCGAGTTTCTTTTATCGAGACCCCTCAAGACGCCGTAGGTGTCTGAAAAATTGGCAAACAGCATGTCCTTGATCGCATTCTGCCGGTGGTCTTCAGGGAGACTCGTGTCGTCTCCGTGGGCCAGCGCCACCAGAGCCGTGGAAAGATCGTCGTTTGCACCTGATTCTTGGAAAAGGGCTGCCCACGAGTCGAGTCTCCAGCTGCGGATGAAAGACTTGTGGACACCGCAGAGGAGTACAAGACGCTCTCTTAGCCGCGGAGCCCCAGGGGGTGCCTCGAAAACAAAGGGGACGGTGCCGACAAAGTTGACTGATTCAAATCCGAAGAATCGGGTGGTTTCCGGCTCCCAGTTCTGCAATGGCAGCACGTCGCAGAGCCTCAACTGGCCTCGCAGAGACTTGGCAAACTGCATCGCCACGCTTGATATGCGGTAGTTTGCTTCCGTCAACTGTTGGCCGTGGACGCTTTTGCGGACATAGACTGTTCGCCTAGTGCCCTGCCACCAAAGAAGCCGTGATTTCTCCGCAGTGACGAATTTCGGAAGGACCCGGACAAACGTCTCTCCTACCTTTTGAAGCCGGACGTACAACCATTCGGGATCGGAGCTGGGGCCAATGCGACAGCAACCTAGATCCAGAATGCAACAATCGTCTTGGCCCGGAAGGAAAACGCCGTCGGCACGTAAACCATTGCTGGTAACTGAGACTTCGTTCCCGAGGCTCTGCCTTTCGTGTGGCGCTTTAAGGTCGACACAATCCGAGAATTCAGAAGGTGATTCTGCAAAGATGCCTCGATATAGCGACTTTCCCGAGGTGTTTTGCCACGCGAACAGACTCAAGTCATTGTGTTCCTTGAGGATTTCCTCTTGTAAGCGGAGAAATGCTCTATCCCCTTCTCCGTACAGCAGAGGCATGTTGACGTTGAAGATTCCTAACAGGCAGTATGCGATATCCTCCACCCGGCTGGTCTCTCTGGGAGCCGCCCAAGACATTTTCCTGCCGACCGGAACAAAGTCCAGATTTTGACCATTGACGAGGACGTCCGAGTCGATCCTTGTAATCTTTGCCAGCAGCTCTTGGAATTTGGACTTGGTGCCGGCTTCGACCCACCACTTGTCGTAGAAGCGGACCTTTTGAGGGGCAATCAATTCCTGAAGTGTCCAGCCTCTGGTGAACCACCGGCATTCTTGGAGTTGACTCAGATCAGAAGCCTTTTCCAGATCTGACATGTAGGCGTAACAAATGTGCGAGTCTCGGTACCATTTGAACATTGAGTTGATAGCTTCCGACAATTCCGCGCTGCTGCTCTTGTCGATGCAGCAGGTATCGACCCAGGCGTATTTCAGTCCGTCGGCCTTTGCTATGCGGCACGTCATTTCGATCTTTGCAAAGCCTGACTTTGTCTTCAGCTTGTCTGCCTCAGGACCTTCTCCGGATTCGATGCAGTTCCATTCCTGGAAGTTGATCTCTTCTTTCCCCCAGGTATGTGAGAGGATGGCGTAGGAACCTGGTGGGGGGTTGACGATGGACTCGAGTTTCAGGGTTTCGGTATTGATTAACAACATCTTCTTTCCACCTCTTATAGAAAAATATTCTTGGCACAGGGAAATGAAACAAAATTCGATCAGACGTTGGAGCCGTGATGATGAATGACTTCTGCAAAATCTCGGGGAGTATTCTGCGCTGTAGACCCAGTTTATATCTGCAAATTCTTGAATATTTCTCTTGTCGAAACGGAGTGAGGTCTGTACATATATAGGGAGAGAGATGCTCGCTCGAAATGTGTGCAAAGAAACCAAGGCAAAGACGATTTGAAAAAAGCGAAAAAGGAGCAATCCGTATGTGCAAATCTGTTCCAGAGCAGAAGAATCATAATGCCAGAGAATGAGGCAAGAGGCAAGAGAACATGTGCCAAAAGAAAAGAGACTTACTCTTGCCCAAGTCCAGGTTGGCGGTGAGTGCGTTGGCAGCGCAAGAGGCAGCCTCGCGAGGCTGAGTAAGAAACCAGCGCCGGCCATTGCCGCCACATCCTCATATCAGGCCAATCACGCAGAATGCTCGGTGTTGGCAAGAACGTGGCGCAAAGTGAATTGTCACTTTTCTCATACGTCTCGCAAGAGGCACCACTGACCTTTAATATCTACGGGATATGCTCCGTCTTGTTTGTTTGCGATTTCCGTGAGCATGTGCGCTTGCTTGGCCCTTCCATTACTTTGCCACGGCCCCTTTTTTCTGCCCGACACACTCCCACCCGGCTGGTGTGAGATATATATATATATATATATATCTATACGTGGTCCTCCAATTCGCTTTTTGTACACGGCCAAGGAAGGCGCTGACTGGTGCATTTCAGTCACTACTTTCTTCTACAGGTTTCTGCAATCTTGGACGATATCCGAGCCAAAGATGTGGTTGGAGAAAGAAATCAGAAACCGTTGATAAGTGCGGATTCCAACTAACCAGTAGGCGGCGGGCAATAGAAGATCCTGACTTCTCACCACATCGGGGACTCGACCTCCATCCAGGCAAGTTTATCGAGACAGAGAGATTGTCTGGCATTCGCCACTCACCTTCTCTGGTTGGGAGTTCGATGTTGGTTGTGTTAGAAAAGCATGCCCAACCTCTTCATTTTATGGCAACCTCTGTATATATATAGGTAGCCCAGTTCGTCCTTGTGGTTAGACAATGCACAAGTTAAATCCCTTCCGTCTCTGGCAAGTTGCTGGTGGAAGACCTGAAGACAATAATGGCCGAGCCAGCTCTGTGGATTTCGATACGAGTATTTGATTGATTCATGCGGGACCATAATACCGAGCACAAAATGAATAACTGCAACATATCCATATCCATGAGCGCCATCAGTAATCGAAGCAATGCAACTCCTCCAAACAAGACCCACAAAAGGGGCCAGAGGAAACATGCTGAGCAGATAGATAACAGAATTAACGGCACCTCTCCAAAATGGTCTGTTCTCGTAGCGGCACAATCCTTATGGGAGACTCCTCTTCTCGACGGTCAGCTACAATAATTCGGCTTCCCGCTGACAGGAGAATTCGAGCAGAAGTCGCTCACCGTCGTCGATGGCAACAAGCCCCCTCGCAGCCTAGTTCGGAGACGACCGTCCGTCCTCGTTCCACAATAGACCACCTCCGCAGCATTTCCATTCGGATCCCGAAGCCCCGAACACAATTCGGTGACTCTCCTAGTTTGTGGCATCGACGGGAATGTCTTTATTTCGATCAGCCCCGGGGCTGGCGATCAATCCCCTTCCCCTCTCTTCTCTTGGCTGTGCCGAGTCCGCCTGTAAGCGACTTTCTTTTCCCCAGATTTCGCACAAGAAAAGCAAAGCTTCTCCTCTCCCCTCCCCGCGTGGAGAGGTTCCCCCAGGATCTGCATTCTTGCACATGCGGATCCGCATGGCATTGCGGACGGAGATTTGATGTGCGGATAACGTGTACCGTAAGCCACCCCCTGTCCGCAAGGAGAGAGCCGTTCCTTGTTTCAGGTTTCTGGGGCTAAAAAGAGTAGGGGATAGCAAATGCATGGACCATAACAGGAGGTTGCTGATCGTATCCATTGGGCCGAAATAGCATTAAGTCCTGGCCTTGCGTGGCTGTACTCCGTATTGGGGTTCGTCAGATGCGTGCGGTTAAGCTTGCGCGGGGATAGGGGTCCTCATTCAGGTGTCCGCAGCCGCACCCTCCTGTGCGATTCATGAATGTACGTACTGACAAAGGCGGACTGATGGGTCGCCTTCATGGCGCTGAACCGGATCATGACCAAAGAAAGGGGGAAGGCAGAGGGCTCACCACAAGTGATGATCGTCCAATCCGTGGCGAGCTGGGCCTCATTACTCGCTAGGCTCGGGCGGCAGAGTATTCCGACGGCATCGAAGGCAAACGAGGCATCAGAGTCGTACGGGCAGGAGAGAGGATCGGAAATTAGACTAGCCCAACTGGAAAACTCAAGCAATCGGTGCTTTTCCTTGCATTACCTCCTTTAACTGGTTTTAGCCCATACCCTGGTTCACAGCCTCTTGCAGAATTTTTGCTGCACTTAATGCCATGTCACTTTTTCTTCCTAGCAGCCACAACGCCTCGATACAGTCATTCAGACGACTTCTCGCTTCCGCGAGGTGGTTGGTGTCCATAAAAAGTCCGGGTTCCCGCCTGGACAGGACCAATTTGACAAGGACTTCACCGGCGTGCGCGAATGAGCGCACTAAAACTACCGTCCATGGCTCGGTGAGTAACGCTGCCTTGTTGACAGCATGATGAAAATCTGGCGATTGCGAAAAGGATAGGTCTTCGTTGCTGAAGCGTGCACATCGCCCAAGGTCGGATACAGCGTATACGGAGCGGAAACGCAAGGCTGCAGAGAACTCGGTTGTCTGTCTCGCAGTTCGATTCGCCGGGAGGGTCATGTTCGAATCATCCAGCTTTTCAATCAGGTCGGCTAGAATGAGGATGGCCAAATGCCAGTGGCTAGCCAGGAGGATGTACCATGATTGAATACGAGCGGGGAGGCTTTCGTGGTTTGCTACGCAGTCGGTGATAAACCGACCGTAGGTATTGTTCCAGTGGTTATAGACCTCCAGTGTGGATGCGATGGCGTTCTCGATCGCATCTGGTGGGGCACGTTGATAGTAAAGATCTTGAAGGTGCCCAACTCTGCGGAAAACGAGGACTTTAACAGGAGCAGCGTCGGCGAGGCATGCAGCAGCGTCAATATAGGAGCAAGGCCAACGAGTTGTTTGCTTGCGAACGTCTCCAATTCGAGACTGCTGACGAAGGAAATAGTTGCCCCATATATGCGAGTCTCGAGCCAATTGAGAGCTGTTCATGTTCGAGAAAGCCGAATAACCGTCCAGGTCACAGGGAAAGCCGTTGACGGATGTGGAGATCCTTGGGGCTGGCGGCGGGTCATCATCGTTGATGCTGGTCTCGCCGTCGCTCAGCGCAAAAGTCCGACGATTCATAGCTGCAGATATTGTGTCAAACATGATGGCGAGCCAGAACATAAGTCCAAACGTTTGTTTGTCCTGCTCGCCTAGAGTTTGGGGCGCTTGCAACGCGAGGTGGCCCCCATTCTGAGAGCGCTCGGCGTCTTTGAGTCTTCGTTGGTGATCATGCAATTTGCGAACTGCAACATCCAAGAAGATAGGACCGCCGTCGTGATCGAGAATCTTGCGCAGCGACGCGAGATCATTCTGCCGATGTGAGTATGTATTGGGGAGAACTTCTGCCGGATCCATTGGACGTTGCGTCAAAGAAAATATGATCGCAGCAAATATGACCTTGAAGGACGGGTTTGCCACGGCTTGACTGAGGGCCGCGTTGGCTTTATGCCAAAGTGCCTTTTGCATGTTCCGCCCGAAGATCCCATGTTCGGGTTGGTGAGTGCTTAGGTTGTCGTGCTTTCCATAAGAAGACTGAGCCCATTGCACCGCGAATGCCATAACCACGAGGCTGAGGACATTCGAAGCCTGTTTCTGGTCGCTCTGAGATAGCAGACCACTCCTCGAGTAGGCCTCGTCTAATGCGCGGACTCGTGTCACGATTCTGTTGGACCATTTGGAGCTCCAGGCATCTCTTTCGTCGACAAACGGACTAGACGCGTAGGGGCAATTCCTTTCAATCAGCCAACAGCTCAAAGCACCTTCTAGGGAGTCGTGGTAGATTTTGAGCAGGCCTTTTTTGATATAGAGCCGACTATGATCTTCTGCGAGAAAATGCGAGGCGAAGGGCGAAGCGGTCTTATTCACTAGACCATTCCCGTAGAATGGGGGAGAAAATCGACGTTCCTGCACTGTTGATTCCTGGTCCTGACTGTCAACTACTGACTGCGGATTCGACATAGGCTGTCCCCAGGAGCTTGACCTGTCGGAGTGGTAACTTATGGAAGATTGGCCATCAATGGCGAAATCTGGGTCGAGCACCGGCTGAGGCACGTAGTAATTGTTCGAATAGGGCTCGGGACAGTCGAGGGGTGTGAAGTCATAGAACGGCTGATTGAGCTGTGAGTTTACGAGAGAGGCGCTGTCGTCCTGTTGCGATCCGCCAAAGCCGTCAAACATGGCACTCGCTGACAAGCCTGTTGTGGAACCATCCGGCAAGGTTTCTCTGGAGATCGACCTGTTGAGGGAGTCGCTAAGCATAGAGTCAAGGTCCTCCTGTGGTAAACTCGAGCCGCCGTCGACCCATGCCTCCTGCGTGGCCGTGTCGTCGACCACCGGCGATATTCCCTTGGATTCTCGCCGGCGCTTGGAAGTGGTCGATTGACGCCTCTGATGAGACTTGATCCACTCGATTGTACATGCCTTTTTCCACTTCTTACAGTTCGTGCACGGAGAGGAGGCGAAAATATTTGTCGCCTCATGTTCGTCGCTCGAAGGGAAACCGAGACCGCTGACTGCCGGGATCTCGTGGACGGCGACTTCGACATCGCAGCGACGTTTGCCTGCTCGACACTGGTCGCAGCTCTTGTTCTGGCGACGGCGTAGGGCAACAGTCTGGGCCATGGCTGTTGGGGGAGGCAATGCGTGGAGAGGCGGTGGGTTCAGGGTCAGTGCGGCATTGATCGAGGCGACGGGATGGTGTGCCGTTGTGAACAGGGTGATGTGAGTTCTCTTGAGATGCGCAAAAGAAGGTGGAGTCTGAAGTCTGGAGTCTGGAGATGTCAATCCAGCCCCCGCGATTCACCCTGTTCACGGGTTGATGGGCTGGTGGGTTGCGTGGGTTGCGTGGGTGCTTGGTGGCCCTCGGTGGCCCTTGGTGGCCCTTGGTGGCCCTTCTCAGAGGCCACTTTTGCGGGGTAACAATTCTTCTGGCTGCGCATTGCTTCGCTTCGCTTCGGCCAGCTCACAGACTCAGAGACTCACAGGCTTACAGGCTCACAGGCTCCCAGCTCCGAGCTCACCCAAGGCAACTAAGTGCCCATGCTGTGTCACCGCCAATCCGACCAAGCAGCGCCACGATTTGCCTTCTGCTTCACTAGTTCGAACTATGCAGCTGTGTGCCTTGGAGCACAAGACGGCTCTTCATATTCCCATGGCCAGCTTACCCAGCGGTCTAGGGCCAACGGCACCACCAGCACCACGAGTTACGTCGCACGGGCTTCTACAGGCACGCACGCACCAATCCCCCCTTCCAGCTCCCTTTTCCGTCTTCGCAGCACGGTCCTCACTACTCAGTGCTGGCTACTGCAGCTAGCTTACCGACCGATCCTGTCCACGGCACCACAGGGTGATCGAAATGGCAAAATGGAATTGTATAAACGGAAACAGCGTTCCGAAGTAAGTAACTAAGTGAGGCCACTGTACACTCCCGATTCGAGAGCAACCCAGAGACCAAGCACTTGAGGGTCTGCAAAAGGAAGGATTTGAGAGCAAATCATCCCCGCTACGCCCTTAGCTCGATCGCACCACCAGTAGAGGTTGGGGAGGCCCGCCCAATGGCCTGTGCCCGTCGACCTGCCGGTTGCTCCATCACTCAGCATAAATGTCAAACCCCAGCCCTGCTGCTTGCCGGGATACAAGTCTGGTATCGGATTGGTCAGGTCCGGCTTGGCTGGAGGGATGCCCTGGCGTGAAAAGTCCGGGAACTCGGGAATCTGGTTTTGGAACATCATATCCACTGTCTCCTTTCTCAGAATTTGAGCCCCGGTAATCGGCGATGTGCCGTCATTAAGCAAAGTCGCTAGGATTTCTGTTGTTTCGATCAGCTCATACCCGGACTTTGGGTAAAAGGTGGGCTTACGGCAGTACTCTCGAGGCTTTGCGAATGCACCGGCTCCTCCGCTGTTAACGCATGTCGCAATGTCTTGCTGACTCTCCACGACCAATGCCCGGTGGTGGAGATGATCTCGTGGTTGAAGCTGACCATCTGGGGTGCGCGCATTCATGTATGCCAGCTTTGCCTTCATTTCAGCACTGGGAAACATGGAGATATTCTTAATGGCTAGGGGCTGGAATATGTTGCGTTGAAAATAGTCGTTCAACGACATCTTTGTGGTACGTTCGACGCATATACCCGCCCAATCTATGCCGACCTGACGCGGGATTTTAGCCACAATTTTGATTCAAATCGACCAAGGCAAAACGCACTCCATAGTGCCAGCCCTCACCCGGCTGATGAACCAGCGGCTGAATCAAATCTTTGATATGCCCCGAGAATTCATCATACCCGATGGGCTTGCTGTAATCACGAAGGCCATCGTGAAAGAATGTATAGCCGAAGCCCGCTGGATCCGCGTTAGCTGAATGAAAATTCCTGGAAGAAGTTATTTCTGACCTGTGTGCGACAACAGCATTCTCAACGTGATACCTCTCTTCGCTGGGACGAGCTTGCCACCAGGCTGCAAGACACTCAAATTCTTGATCTCAGGGCACAGCTGAGCGACTTGATTCGCATCATCCAGGGACAGTTGGCCTTGCTCCACTAACTGCATACATGCAACACCAGTAATCATCTTGGTGCACGATGCTATCCAAAAGATGCTATCAAGGGTCATTGGCTCAGAGGTGCCGAAGCCTCGCTTGCCGGCAGCATGAGCGAAGAGCTCTTTACCATCCTTTCCAATGGCTATACCCACCAAACCCGGAATACCTTTATCCCCATCAACACAGGCAGCGTTGAGGGTGGACGTTATGTTATTGACAGCCTCGGTGGAGAGCCCCATTTCGAAAGATACAGAGGAATGGACCAAACGTTTGCGGACTCAGCCTCACCAATATGCGAAGGGACACGGCAGGAACAAGAGGGCTTTTGAGAGACTATGCGGAATCTGCCTGGCTGCTGTCTAAATATCAAGTGAGTTGTTTGCTCACCCCCTCCTCCCTCCTTCTTCTCACCCACCCCCTCAGTTGAGCTGTTCTCCAGCATTCGGCTAACAAGGATGCGGGTCCGAGATTCTCTCGCAACGTGCCTCATCCTCTGATGCTGAGCCTAGTAGCAAAGAGGAACCCAGTGATGTGCGGAAACGCATTTTCGAAATGTGTTCGGCCTTCTGGAAGATCTCTGACGCATATCGCAATCCTGCCATCCAGCCGTCATTGTTCCGTACCCCTCAACGCGGCTAATAATACGCAAGTCGCTCAAGAAACATCATCCTTGCGGAAGGTATGTTAATCCCCCGCAATGCCAATTTCCTATATAGAGACCAGGGGCAAGGGTCTTACATATTTGCGGAGCCGCAGCGGAATATCTTGTCAGACGCCAAAGAGCAGATCTGTAGGGGGTCTCTATGCGGGCACCAAACAGATCAAAGAATGACCAATCACTATAACCAGCATATCAGGATAGGAATGATTCTATATAAGAAAGGAGAAAGAGAGAGCTGGATCACAAGGACTCATCCCTCACTCAAGTTTCAACAACTGTCCCATCTCATCTTGTGCGATCCAGATATAGTTGCTGTTACTTGATATATATCATCACAATCATGGGTGACCCAGGCATGACCAACCCCAAGCTGAAGACCCAGCTATGGGAGTATGGCCGTCGAAGGAGGACAGATGGTCCTTATGCGGACAACTTGGAAGTCGATGCCCTTGTCGTCGGTGGCGGCTTCGGTGGAGTCTTCTGCTTCTGGTCCCTTCGTAAAGAAGGCCTGAAGACTGTTATCTACGAGGCCGGCACCGACCTCGGTGGCACTTGGCGATGGAACTGCTACCGTAAGATCATCCCAAGATCATCCCGCCGTCATTTATTGCTTGGCCATTCTAATTTTTGAGCAGCCGGGGCAATGGTCGACTCTGAAGTTCCTGAGTACCAGTTGTCGATTCCGGAAACATGGAAAACGTATGTTGGAAGCCTCAATTTCCGTGCCCTTGCTTGTGGCTTACTTTTTCTAGGTATAACTGGCCGTCCAACTATCCTACATATAAGGAACTTCGTGATTACTTCGATCACTGTGACAAGGTCCTTGACATCAAGAGTCATACTGCCTTCGAAAGCGTTGTTGTCGAAGCCCAGTTCAACACAGACGAAGGGCGTTGGTATGTGAAGACAGCAGATGGCCGAACAGCCAAAGCCAAGTACCTCGTCGTCGCAGCTGGATTTGCAGCTAAGCGATACGTCCCTGACTGGCCTGGTATCGAGAAGTTCAAGGGAATTGTTCATCACTCGTCCTTCTGGCCCGACGAGGAGATCAGCGTCAAGGGCAAGAAGTGTGCTATCATCGGCACTGGTGCCTCTGGCGTCCAAATCACTCAAGCATGGGGTCCGACGGCAGGTGAACTTAAGGTCTTTCAAAGAACACCAAACTTGACGGTGCCTATGCGCCTCCGTGCCCTCACAGCCGAGGAGCAATGGGCTGGCAAGAAGTGGTACCCGGAGCTTTTCGACCTTCGTGAACGGTGCTTCGGCGGCTTCCTATATGACTTTTCCGAGAAAGGATTGTTCGAAGATACACCCGAAGAACGTGAAAGGTTCTTTGAGAAGCTCTGGTCTGATGGAGGCTTCCGCTACTGGCTGGGGAATTACAAGGACTACCTCTTTGACCCCAAGGCCAACCGCATGGTGTACGACTTCTGGGCCAAGAAGCAACGCAGTCGACTAAATGACCCAAAGAAACGGGACATTCTCACCCCCGTTGAGCCCCCACATCCATGGGGAGTGAAGCGCCCATGTCTGGAGTACGCATACCTCGAGCAATTCAACCGCCCCAACGTCGATGTCGTCAACATCAAGAACAACCCCATCACTGCGTTTGATGAAAAGGGGATTGTCCTCCAAGACGGTACCCATCACGATTTCGATATCATCTGCATCGCCACTGGTTTCGATATCACCACCGGCGGCATGACAGCTATGGGCCTGCACAACATCAACGGCAAGACACTTGACCAGGAGTGGAAGAAAGCCGCCGTTACATACCTTGGAACGACCGTCCCCGGATACCCTAACATGTTCCATCTCTACGGCCCACACGGTCCCACACTCTTGTCCAACGGTCCAACGTCAGTTGAGATTCAGGGCAGGTGGATCACCGACGCCATCAAGCAGATGGAACGCCAGGGCATCAAATACATCAACCCAACCGACGTGGCCAGCATGGGATGGAAGCAGAAGATCAACGAGCTGAGCGACAAGTCGCTGTTCCCGACCACCAAGAGCACGTAAGTATACCTGTGCCATGGAGCCACAACCCTTTTTCCTTTCCCAAGACGCTAACTTTCTCCCTTCAGGTACATGGGTGGCAGCATGCCAGGTAAAGCATTTGAGCAGGTCAACTATGCGGGTGGTATGTACAACTATCACCACGAAATCAGGAAGGTTCTGCCCAACTTTGAAGGATTCCACGTGGTGAAGAGATAGATGACGGGACCCCCGCTAGGATGTCAACGCTAGGGGCCATCTCTGGTAGGATCGTATATTTGGGATGAAGCAAAATCGATGGACTTGTATGAGGAAAATGAAATGTGCACGAATTTCGCAGACACATGTCTCAATCCCCTTCTGCCGATTTCCTTTACCAAGTAACAAATGGTTGCGGTTGTGATGCTCTTGCCGACTCTAGGTACCTATTCACGACTTCTCTTTCTCATTACATGCCTTCTCTTTTCTCATTACTCGACTCGATCTTCTCCTATGCCTCCCCGCTACTTGTATTGTAAGAAATTAGCACTGGCCTAATTAGGCTAGGCACCTAGGTCATGGATTTTGCATATTTTGGGGTCTTTTGCACCTCTCTCGTGGTATGGAGATCGCAGGCCTTATCTCTTGGATCGCTTCCGATAATATTCGGAGGGGAATAGAAACGGTTTCACTCTGAGGCGTTTGCGTGTCTCAATCACCCCAGCAAGAACATTCTGTACCCACGACTTTGGCTCCAAACCACCAAAAGAGATAGCCTGCTTCTCTAGAGGCGGGAAGGGGGAAAGGCGCGGCGCCTTATCACAGCGCGAAGTAATAAAAATGAAGCTAGAACGTGATGTTGTCGTCAAGAATATGCTCGGCCTCCGTAAGGAATCCGGAAGGGTGATTGGGCTTGAATCAGCGGATTCGAGGGTTTTCGAAGTCAGCCATGCCTGCAGGAGTTGGAAATTTAACAAGTCATCCTAGATATACGACTCGAGAAGACTCTCAGCTGAACACACATACACACACAAAACAGCCAACTTGTGGGGAGCTGAACCGTGGTATTCCTCGTAAGATCAGGAGCAGCTAGAAAGCAACCTGTTCCCTCCTATATGGCAACGGAGGGTGCCGTTCTTTTATCGAAAGTTATATTCCCCGCGTCATAGACTGGCCCCGAATTTGTACTCCCTATCTTTTTCACTTATTCCATTGACAAATGAGGCCTTGTGCTGATGGCTTATCCCGACTCCGTACGCTGTGGCTTGGACCGAAACCGTCAAACTAGGTGATGTCTCCACCGCGTTTGTTGAAGGAAAATGAGCTTCGAGAAGCTCTAACGCTTCTTTGCGGTCCGTCGCAGCAGCCTTCGCGGCGGCTATACCATAGGCAGAAAACCATGCCGCTCCCCTACTGATCAATTCAGGAGTATGATTCTCATGATGCCGCCTTCGTAATGCAGGGGTGTAATCATAATAATCCCTTCCTAATTTCGTTCCTTTCACATATTTCAATAACAGTCCGTCTGCCACAGACCCTGCATCGGCTATACCAGCAGCAGAAAACAATGTCGCTGGCCCATTGCGTAATTCTTCAATGAGAGCCCAGTTCTCTTTTTCGACACATGCCAATAACAGTTTGTCAGCTGCGACAGAGGTGGAGGCCGGAAGAGCCCGAACTTTGATGAATGCATTGATACAGTCTTCGTTGCGCGCCTTGACAGCGCAAATGAGCGCATTAGTCTTGTCATTCTCCGGGAAATGAGACGAGAACTGCTCGACAAGGCTGCCCAGTCCATCGTGGTGACTAAATCTGGCCAGGACCTGGAGAGTGTTCGGATGGGGGTTTAACCCCTTCTGTAGGAAGTACATCAAGCAACCTTGACGTCTACGCCTAGCAAGGTCCAGGTACTGATGTTGTATGAATTCCGGGTGTTGCTTCAGAAGTCTTTGGAGATGACCAGGTTCAATTGTCTCCAAAATTTCACCAAGTCCAAGGCGGTAGTAGCGATTTTTCTCATGCCATTCCTCGAGAAGGGTGCTGCTCAGGTCACTGATGACTCCATCAGAGAGTCCTCCATGAGGTGACAGGTGTGTAGAAAGCGACTCGTGCTCAAGCCAAGGGATCGACAAAGTGAGGTGGCTTAGAGAGCTGTTCTTGACCGACCACCAAACCCACTGAATAATTCTTATTGCTGCGTCAGATCGTAGCTGGTTTGGTAAGGATGAAGGTCTCCAAGCGTGACTCGTGATCTCTTGAATAGACTCCTGCGTGTTTTTCTCAATGGCAGTCTCGATTCCTTCAAAAATCCATCCAGCTAGTGTTTCCGAAGAGAGAATGCAGTCTTCAGCGTGAGCCTCTTCAAAACTAGAAGTCAATGCCCTCAGGCACTCAGAGTGGCCATGCTCGGCTGCAGTGATCCAGGAACGATGTAGGTGTTCCATATGATAACGTCCCCGTTCCCGATATGCTTCGCACAGAGTTCGGACAGTTGAAGAGTGACCATGCTCAGCTGCTAGGGAGATCGACGACCTTGAATCCGTACGTTCCACAAATGGGTCCGATCCGGCCTTTAAAAGCATCTCAACAACTGGCGTGTGGCCGGCTTCAGCAGCATAATGAAGTGCAGTCTTTCCGTTGTCGACAGCATCCTTTTCGTTCAAGTCAAACTTGTGATGTATTAGGAGCCATACAATTACTTCATTCCCATGCTGAGCGGCTAAACGCAGGGCCTGACTTCCGTGACGGGTTTTGGCGAGAATCCCGTCAGCGAGAAGTTGCTTTACTTTTGCGACGGAATTGTTGCAAATGGAATGAGTGATCGCCAAGTCCAGCGTCAAGGGGAGCGCCGAAGACCCTTCAGAAGCAAAGTCGTCGTAAAAGTGCCACTTCTGATACGGCCTGGCAAGGACGGCAAAAGCTATGCGTTCCAGGTGCTGGCTTACATGGCTATGAATTTGTTTGTTGTTGTTAGAGCCTTGTCGCAAAAGGAACAGTTGATCCCTCGGACTTCTTTTATGAGATATCTGCTTGGTTTACGGTCGTATGCGTTCTTAAATGACATTCCGGCCGCCTCCCTATGATTTTTAATATGTTCAATAAACTCGGGGCGGCTCATTGTCCCTTTAGAGAATGGGCATTGCTTACAACGATATGAACACGCCGCTGGGTGTTTTCAGAAAATATGGGTCAACATTTGCCCCCTAGAGACAAACGTCTTAGGATGACGACCTTTTCGTTACAAATGTCGCATACGAAAGTGTGGTGCTTTCTCAAATCAACAGGGGGAGGCGGGACTACGAACCCGGGCTTGGTTGAGTCAACAGTTGAGACAGAAGAATGTGTTTTGGTCGACGAATTTGTGGTATTAACCGGTTCATCTGGTAACTGTAGCGAGCCGTTTGACACGGATGAAAGAGAGAGGGAAGATGCTGAACGTTTCCACTCTGGCTCACCCGACCAAAAAGAAAACTGTTCTCCAAACGACCATGGTGGTACTTGATTGGACCAAGAATACTCCTCCTGAAGTGGCCCGGGAGTCTGGTAGGCAACATGATTATGGTCTTGGTCATTCTGTTCTTTCCCCTGTAACCTACTAACTTCTTTTGCAGAAGTTGGCATTTCTCCCGAGCCAGCGGAATACGGGCGAAGTAAGGGACTGAAAGGATGTTGTTTATTCTTGTCGGATGTATTTGAATTTTGATCTCCATCGGGGGAAGGAGACGGCGGAAGCGACAGTTCGCCTCCAGTGAAGTCTTGCTCGAGATCTTCGCTTTCAACATCGTAGGATGACAGGGCACGCGCCTGATAAGCGCGCGGCAGTCTTTTTGCTCTTTGCACATTTAGTTTAGCGAGGCGATGGGCTAGATACTGCGGGAGCAAGGGAAACCTATCGCAGATGTTCCGGTGGTAAATAGCTTCGTCGATTTCTGCTCTCCATTTTGGATCAACAGCGCCCTTATCTTTTTCATTATTTTCTCTCGAATTGTTTCTCCATCGCTTAATGTATATGCGCTTGAAAGTTTCGATCTCAGAGGCTTCCTCCTTTTGCTGCGTGAGATCTGAGAATGTAGTGTTGGACGTCAAATTCGGATCAAAGCCCACAGGCACTGTTTGCGCGAGCCATAGATCCAGCGGTGTTTTGAATTCTGCGGTCGGATTTCCCAAGATTCGGTTTCTTGGGCCACTGGGTCGTGAGCGCCAGGCCTGACTTTTGTTTCGTTGACAGTTGGCGCTTTTACACCGAGAGTAGCAATTTGTGCAGTACTGTTCACGATGGGGACACCCGCGTCTGCTGTTGTTGTATCTGCGGATTCCAATAACGCAAGAACGGCACATGATTCCTCAGGGTCCTTTGGCAGAGGTCTGGCTCCAAATATCTCCAGATCTTGAGTATTCTGTGACCACATTACTTCGTCGTCTTCTGTCAGCACTGCAACACGCTTCCCCTGGCCTTCAAGCCTTTCTCTTGATGGATAATATTTCAAGTTACAGCGTTCACTTCCCAAACTCAGCCCTCGTTAAACCATTAGGGAACAAAATACTTACCATGTAACCAATGCTCGCGGATGGTCCAATTCCCTTCGCCGCTCTCCGCAGCTTGGACGTGGGCATAAACCTCCCTGCCAGCGAATCTGGGAAATAATCATCAACATGGTCACTGAAGAGCCTGGGAACACTGATCTATGCCAGTCCTCCCTCTTTATGAGCGCTTCGGGTCTTTTGATGTCGATCAAATGGTATTGCCCTTCCAGCACTTTCGACTCGCCTGGGACGCCCTTGAACTCGGCGCGGAGGAGACCTTCAAAGGCCTAGCATTTTGTCAGTCCCCCAGACAGGATAGTAATGACACTCACAGGAACTCACCTCCCAGTGACGGAACCATTGGTAGGGAAGCGTAATGGCCCTGCCAAGTGCGTCTTCAAATAGAATGGAGTCCGAGGGCATCGGCGGAGTCATCCCTGGACTATTCTGAGTGGCGAGGAGTAGCGCATAGATCTGCATATTGGTCTGTATGACTCTTTGAAGAGCAGCCGTTGTGTCGCGCTGAAAGGAACCGAGGAAATTTATAATCTGTCCCAGCACGTCATTGAAAGTGAAAACTGCCCTCGCAACCGAAGACAATGCATTCGAGACAGGAGCCAAATTGCTCTCCAACCTGTCACCCATATGTTCGATCTTATCTTGTATCGGTTGCAGGCTGACCTGACACTGAAGTCGAGAGCAATCTTCTTGACTCTTAGACTCGAGCCTCTCCATGCTCTCTCGGATTTTGGTGATCTCGTCGATGAGGCTGAAGTGTCCTGCTCGATCCTTTGAATTCCTATTTGAGGTAGATTCACTTCCGGGATGGTCAGTAGTAGGGCTGGATGGGCTGGAGCGTAATGGCTTACAATATATGCATAGAGAGCAGGAGGCTCAAGCAGAGTACTTTCATAGCAATGAATTTGCGGAATTGGCTGAAGTCCTCCGAGCCCAGAAAAGCCCATTTAACCTTGTGGAAGGCTCCTTTGAGGCAGCCCCTAGGAGCGTACGGACCGATTGACGCCTCGTAAGACTTGAGCTTCGCGTGGAACTCTTGGAGGCAAGGCTCGCAGGCCAAGGCTAGACCGCGAATGGCATTGACGTGCACGGCATTGTCTCCTGTGATGGTAAGCTTCGCCACTTTCTCGAGTATCCTCTGCAGGCTTTCGAGTTCTATAACGGCGTGCTGATATTCCGAAGAGGAACCTCCAACCCCTTTTAGCGACGAAACAACCTTGGCTGTGAGCTCTAGAACCATGATCAGCCTGAGTAATGGGTCAGGTCGCAGTTAGGCTGGAAAAGGCATACGTATCACACTCACAATGTCTCCAACCGAAAAGCCGAATGCAACTGGCATTGTGCTCGTTTGGGGATTTTACAAAATGAAGATGTCCGAATCCTCTGAGGACGTTTTGCCTTCACACTGAGCAAGATGTCCATATACAAGTGATAGGAAAGCCTGTGGGCTGTGCTGACGGTGGCTTGCTTGTTGCTTTTCATTGCCACAGTGGTGCTCTCGCGGCCCTGTCAACACTAGGCGTTTCACCAACTGCGACACCTACCTGAACATCGTTGTTCTCGCAGATCTATGATAGAATGGCGACGGAATAGGAGGTTTTAGGAATGGCCTTCAGATCACAGGCCAAAGTGTATATAAACAAGCAGAGTCTCTCTGAATAGCCAGGGGGACAGAACACAATCAAGCAGATGAATCCACTCTCATTCTGTGTTCAACACCTAGCGTCTTAGGTAGTTTACCACAGTGGCGATCCCGCGACCCTGTCAACACAAAGGATGCCTCGTCATGATCGCAGTCGAAATGCGTCACGTTCCAGCTTACGAAAGTTTCCATGAAGTCGTCGATGAGGTAGCTTATTTCAAGAGTCTGTTTATTTTGGAGACCTCCCCTCTCAATATTGAAGCCAAGTTCAGCGTTCCTTGTGCTGGGATAGACGGCGCCAAGCCTCAATCCCTGACAACCCAAGACAGCCTTAGCCAACCTACCTCCTACATAGCGAGCCTGTCTCAACAAAAAGTGGCACAGCCAAATGGCCACCCCACCAAATTTCGCTTTTACCACCAACACGCCATTTCTTCATTATATCGTCGCCCTAGTAATTTCTACTATAGAGAACATAATGGAGAAACATTCTGTTATTATCTAGAACTCTGTTACACCTCCGTCACGTTTCGCTAGACTATCCATTCGCTTGACCATGCTATCAATATACTTGTTTATCGTCTCGATTGAGATGCCGTTCCAAGTATCAATGATGGCCTGAACGAGAGTATCGTCGTCGAAATGATCGATAGCCTTAATCCTTTGCTTCTGCGCTCGCCAGATATTCTCGATTGGCGCAAGATCTGGTGATCCAGAGGCATTGAAGAAGTATTCAAGACCTATTTGCTCCTTAAATCGCCTCACAGACGATTGCTCGCTTACTCCGTGAGCAGAATCTTTATCCTCCTCAAGAATAAATTTATCACCGCGATCAATCCATATTTTGATCTCATTAAGAATCTTGTCGATATAAACAGCGCTAGTCATTTTGCCATTTGACGAATTGGTCTCATAAAAGATCAATTTTGACTTGAAGTTGTAGCCAATTGCCGCCCAAACGTGATATCGCTTTTCATTCTTATATTTCGCTGTTTTTTCGTTGAAGCTATGTTGAATACAATCTTGATGATATCGCTCGCCGCGTTTGCGAATAACCTTTAACTTTCGCTGTGGTCCACGACCAAAATGGCATTCATCTGAAAAGCGAACCGTTCGCCATTGATCAAGAGTCCAATGTCGTCGTTGAGAGAGATATTCGCGTCGTTGTTTGATTGAATTCGCGGAAAGAAAAGGTTTTTGACAGGTAATATATTTATAATAGCCTCGATCGCTAAATGCCTTTCGAATCGTATTTTCATAAGGCTTTTTCCTAGTAGGAAAGATCTCAAGCCAAATTTTAAGATAACCACAGACTCGATGATCAAATCCACCTCTTAGTAGCCAATCTTCAATGATATCGAAGTCGTCATCATTGATTAATGGTTTGCGGCCGCGATTCTCAACGTCGTAAACTGAATTATGATGTCTTCGTGGCTCTTGATTAGGCGCAATATAGCGATAGCCTGTTCGCGGTGCAACTCCGCAGAAACGAAAGATATCTTGCTGACTGATATCGAGACCTTTTCGCTGGCAGAAATCTGTCAATGTTCGCACCTTTTCTTTGATTGGCGTAGGCTTATGAGTCTCTTCTGACTGGTCTCTCTCTTCTTTAGTAGGCGTAATTGGACGTGCGGCGACCATTTTTAATATAATGAGTGAAAAAGAAGTAGAAAGGTCGACAGCGAGGTGGTAGAAGGAAAAGTTGGTAGTGGTGGTGGAAGGGGTTGGTTAGGTGACGTAATTGGCTGTGCCACTTTTTGTTGAGACAGGCTCGATAGGTCACACGTCTCGCCTGAATGTGCTTAATACTCGGTAGTTTCAAACCTAATTGACTGAAAAGGTCTTTGAGGTTCTCGTTCGGCAAATCCAGAAATGGCATGGCTACGCAAATTATATTGATATGTTAGGAGCGCTGCCGTCGATCGTGCCACCGGAGGGAGGGTTCAGCTGAGGAAAGCCCGAGGCACTACTACGTGCTACAAGACGAACTCCTAGGTAAGTGTTATTTTGGTTTTCCCGAGATGCTAACAGTTCATTTTGAGCTTCATGTTAGAACGTGGCGGCTAGGGGGTGCCACGCACATTTCGGAAGGCGTTAAAAGTTTAGTGTCTTATGTGCGGTGTTCAGGCGGCAGGCTATGGCAAAATGAGTTGACGCCCTCACTGATTGCCATTCGATATGTTTCAATTTCCACACCTAATCCTAACGTTTACCGCACCCATTGCCGGCAGTGGCTCTGAGGACTGCCAGCGAAGGCAGCCCTCTGGCCCTTTGGCTGGCGCAGCTCTTGAATGATGTCTTCGCTCGGGAACTAAACCTTCCACACCAATCCCGGGGAGGGCTGAGGCCTTCAAAGCGTATCGCCTTGTAGTGGCGGCGCACTGGATTGCATGCGAGGAGAGAGACTCGGATGCGACTTGTGACCAATGGGAACTCTATCGTCCAATCCGACGTGCAGCGATCCAGCAGCTGCGGGAGGACGCGGAGCTTATGGCTGGTCAGTGCGATCGAACTTCCGGCCGCCAGAGCAAACTTCGGTGTTAGGCGCCTACTCCATGTCGCCGTGACATCTGATTGCTCCACAAGTCCTTCTATGCTAGAATAAATATGGTTAGGCAGAGCACTCCTCTCTCGTGAGTGCTATATCAGTCCTAGTTCCTCGTAGGTCTCTCTGACAAAGCGATGCAGCCACGGCGCGAACTTCAACCAATCACAGTTTCGCGATGGAGATTGAGGCCTGTATTTGAACTCGTAGCTAGCCGCTTGAGCCAGACGCAGTTACATTTTGCATCTCCTTCCTTGTAGTGATCTCGCAGCGGACGTCAAAAGATGGCGGACCCTTTGAGTATTTCTGCCTCGTTGGTGGCTGTTACTACGGCCGCTGTGCAGTCGACGAAGTCACTCTACGAAACCGTCAAACGCTTCAAAGACCGCGACAAAACTTTACGCAGACTTCAAGATGAGCTTAGGGATCTCACCAATATTTTGGACTCATTGGCACAAGTGACCAATGCTGAGCAGTCAATGCTCACACTCCTCCAAGGTCCTATCGAACGATGTAACCAAGTATGCCGCGAGTTCGAGCAGTCAATGAAAGTTTTCAGCGGAAAATCAAAGACGGGCTTTCGGGATTGGACAAAGATGGAATTTATGAGAGGGAACATAAATGAATTTATAGACACTATCGCGGGGTATAAGTCAACGATCACAGTCGGTCTAGGCACTATTACTATGTTAGTTACAATCCTTATCTACTTCGGACTCTGCTAACATTATTTTAGGACACATACCTCCAAGATCTCTCACACAGTCCTCCAACAGTACAATGAGATGATACAAGACACAGCATATAATCTGGAGCTCCATCTACGGCGGATCGATGAGAAGATGACGCGTTTAAATATCGAGAATACTAGTACATCAGGTGTAAGCATAGACCTGGAAGACGAAAGAGAAGTGACCAAACAATGCCTTCGTATTTGTGAAGACGCGAGGTCTTATATTGAATCCTTGTCAGACCGAGAATCGTCTCTACTTCCCGAGATGCCCCCAAACGCTGTTGAAGAAAATTCCTTCGAAGCGCAGGTGCGAACGCGTCAAGCTCTAGACGACAATCGAGATAGCTTCGCAGAGACCATCACCTACCTTCGGAAACGCCTAGATCTCCTAATCCGGGATGGCGACGACTCTGAAAAGGATAATGAGAGATCGCAATTACAGGCAGATATCAATATCTCAAAGCAGTGCCTTGATGTATGCAAGATGGCCAGCGAAGTTTCACGTCAGAAGGTGTATAGAATTGGGGAGGTGATTGCCAAAGGTAACAGCGATCAAGTAGTGGTGACTACTTTAGCGGATCTATTCGATATCAGGAAAGCGCTGTCAAAGGACAGTTCAGCGCAGCTGGTTGGTTCAATGGCGGAGGAGAATCTTCGGATTCTCACCGAGAAGCGGTATAGCAGTCGTTTTGGAACCTTAGCTGGTTACTCCAACCCTGCTGAAGCTGGCACCACCAGCTCGCCTGCAGCCTTCGAGGCTCAGAAGAGTAAATATGCTTTTGCGCCCCAAACTGGTAATCAGGAGCAGACTCCTGGACTGAGAGCCAGACAAGATAGGCCGTCCCCCAACGAGATGAGAAAACGGCCCACGGATGGTGCTATGGACCAAGAGAAAGGTTGCACAACAGAGAAGCGATGAAAGAGCAGCATCAAAGGTGAATTGGTGCTGTATGAGGGCCGAGTACATTCTCGGTGTGACCAGTTCAGCGATTCCATCCCCTGTTGTGCTTTCAGTCATTTCGAGTGTCTTGACGCCTTCGCCGCTTACTCTCGTCATGCCGTAAAGCCAGTCTGCAACGAGGCAATTTGCCTCATCGCTGCAGCCACTCCAGCCGAAAAAAAGGGCAGGCATTATAATGCGATCGTCGAGAAGATCAAGAACGTTGATGCGGCTCGTCAGGGTCGCTCGGATTTTCGACAATACGTCCTGGTAAGCACACTGTCTGTTTAACCGGAAGGTCGTGCTGACTTTACCCTCAGTTGTCTGGCCATTGGGCCGCGGACACGAAATCCCTTTGCCTTCCTGTGGAATTGGGACATTTCGTGTATCAGGTCATGTAAGGGCAGGCTGCCCTTTTGGCGGAGGCGGTTCGAAAAGATCTTGACGCCTTGAGCAAGAGTAATGTGCTACGCCCACTAGAATTTTTTGGTCAACGCTTTATCGAGGCGCAGTGGAGAGATTTCGCGGTTACTCTTTACACTCAGGTCGATGTCGAACCCTAACCTTGTAAGACCTGCGCCCTCGGAGCAATACAAGGCACCTCAAACGAACCCATCTTCCCAGAATGCACTCGGTCCTTCCGTTTGCCAGGAGATTCTCGCTCCAGTCACCTTCTCACCTTCTGAACGGCGATTGTTCTTCTTGTTCACTCCTGCGGCTGGTCACAAGAAGAGGGGTTTCACTCGGTCTCCTGTGCCTTCGTCAGAACGAATCAAGAAAGAGCATTGGTCTAGTCGGAGCCAAAAGTTGCGCAAAGGCGACGATAATCTTCTGTACACTCCGGCAGCCAAAGGCAAGCAGTCGAGAGTCTCTTCATTGGCTGAGAGTGAAAAGTGTGGTGTTTGTGACATTCGGTCGATATCTCTTTGTACAACTAAGTCATGCAAATCCATGATGGACACGTGTGGTTGTGTGGTTGTGTGGTTGTGTGGGACGTCTCCGAACGTTGCATCCCAGGATATGGGCAGGCGACAGGACAGCGACAGGACCTACGAGCAAACCCAAACCGTTGGCTAGTATTGGCTCAGAAAGTCGTTTCTCACAGGACATTATATAAGACATCTTGTTGCTATGAGTGATGTCTAGGTTGGCCAGGCCGTATCGCAGGCCCACCCGACAACTCCAACACAGTGCAGCTCAAGCTCCGTATCCACCAGACCCTCTGGAGACACGCCCTGGCCCTCCATCGGAGTTGCTACCTGGTGACCGGTTTCCATTTGTGTTCGTTCAATTCGTTCCCTCACGATCACTTTGCTCATGTCACATTTGAGAAACGTGCAGTCTGACGCCGGAGCAACACCCCAAACACCTTGGTAACTGGTGAGGCTTTTGATGTTTTAAATTACAGTACCTCAGAAACTGTACAAGTTTTCGCTCACTAGTGTACTAACACCAGCCAGCGATTTTTAGCTTTGACAATTAGGGCTTCGCTGTCGGTATTCCTTCCGGTGAAAGGTTGGCTCTCAATGATGTACAACAGCTGCTTGCCAGTTTCGCAAGAGGTGAACGTAAGGGTTTTCACGTTCTGTTAGGAGGAGGAAAGTGGAGGTTCCGGCATCGTCCTCTCCCTCCGTTGTCCACTTCATCGGTGGTTTAGAGAGCATGCTGCTCCCACTGGACGACGGTGAAGCTACGGGCTAGTGAACAGTCTTGTTTATATTGTTTCTCGATCTTATGTTTGGGCTGAACAAGGCGAGTGAGGCAACAGTTCGCAAGAAGGTCGGGGGTGGCATATTGTGTCCACAGTGCCCTTGTATATAAAATAGATGCCAGGCATAGTTTGAGTGGACTAAGAGAGAAGAAGTCGAGGCAACCGAGGTGATTATGCACGTTTATATACCTACGCGGGTTGCTTTCCCCCCTGTTGTATGTGCTCGTATCTCTGAGCCAATGAGAGTGGGCCAGTAAGCGTTGACCTCACCATTTATGAAGGCGTTGATCAACAACGAAGAGGGTTTACACTAGATCCTTAGAGTCCAAAAACCCACTGGGAGGCTAAGTGGCCTCGCTCGACTGATGTTCAGTGAAGGTGATGCTTCCACGAAATGGTTGGCTCTCAATGAAAGCAACAGGATTCGCTGCGATCCATCTTGATGAACGCTTTTCAGCTCGAGAGATACAGACGTCATATGTATCCAACAGCAGCCCAATGTGATATGGGCGCAAAGAGCTCTCATTAGGAACATTGTCTTGGGTGTATAGGCAATGAGCCCTGGCCGGCATGCACTCCTACTACGCCTGAAACCCCTTCGCGTGGCATTAAATGCGTAGAATGGCCGTTCATGCTTTATTGAACTAATAGCGTGAAAGGAAGGCTTGGTTGGTTACAACAGCCGTGCTAGCCATTAGTGTTAATGTCGACAAACCCCCGTCTCTTGCTGTAGCTAACTAGATAACGAAGAGTGCCACGTAATAGGTCGAGTCACCAGACATTGCCCCGCTACCTTCCAGTTTCAAGACCTAGGAAAGCTTGAACTCGGCCACTGGCATTTACGAAGAGTAGAGTCCCACGAAGGCATCCGGCAACGGAGGATCATGTTGGCTAGCAATACAGGATTTAACCTTGTCTCCCTAGAGAGCTTTGACGAAGTTGGACAATTCAACCTTTTCTCCCTCATATTCATCGAGGCTGTCCAGCAGAATCATCAAATTTTCTGGACAGTTCCGAGTCCCTTGAAGGAGCGCTGTTCTCAACATACCAACAGGACTCACATTTGCAGTTGAACGATGTATCGTCCCAGTTATCAAAGCTTGAAAGTGTGAAAGGCGAAATCCAGGAGAAAGGCAAGAGGACATTTACATCCACTCAATCGCCATTTCGAAAGCAGGCTTTGAGATTGAGCGTTCAGCATGTCCATGTTCTGAGATAGGACGAAAAGCCTCAACATTTAATGCAGATGTTTCAAACGAAGGCCACGTTGAGAAGATGATTGCTGATGTAGCAGCGGAGTGCGGGGAGCTCAATGTTAGATCGTATCATATTTCTTATTGATTGACAATTACAGGATGGATATAACTGACCTGCTTCAGATTATGGTGGCAAATGCAGGGATAATGGTACCTAAGCCTATAGTAGAAGTCAGCATCGAGAAGCGGGAACGTGTGCAGAGCGTTAGTCCTTGCATCCGTGCCGCACAGCCTCGTACTCTTGAAATCGAGACAGCAATTTGGGTGAATGTGAGAAGCGTACTACTGTGCTACCGCGAAACAGGTGAGAGCTGTTCCCTAACGAAGCAAATGATTGACACTCTGATATCTTTTCAGCAAAACAAATGATAAAGCAAGGCAGAGGCGGCAAGATATTGGGAGCAGGTTCCACTGCCTGTTTCCGCCTAGTAAACCTCATCCGAATCAGTCTGCGAGATATCTATGTCTGACAACATCCATCTCAGTCCGGAAACACGGTGGCATATTCGACATCTAAATGGGCCGTGCTTGAGTTCGCGAAATACAACATCGACGTAAGCACTCTCATGAACGAGGTGACTATGCTGATGTGCCGCAGGCCAACGCATACGCCCCAGGACCCGTGGGAACAAGTGTATGTGACAAAGAAATACTTCTTCTGCAAATCTAGCACCAGAATAACAAGGACCAGGTGTGGCGAGCGATCGATTCCGCCTTAGCGGAAAAGAAAAATCTTCAGCAAGGCGTCGCTTTTCAAAATTCCATTGCAACACGCTCAGCACTGAAACGGGCTCAGGTAGCGTTTTTGACTTCCCTCCCTGTGACCCGCGGATTCCGAACTAATTCTTTTTTTCTCTTTTTTTGACGCACCGACATTCAATTCCCGCTTTTCGGCCGCTGGAGCATGGAGCATGGAGCATGGAGCATGGAGCATGGTAGTTTGAATTTGATTGACGCAGGATGTCACATTGCATCGATTGTCCCACTTAACCATTGTGTCCTTTTCGATGCTATGGGTTGTCGTATACCTTTTTCTCATGGTAACGACAACAAACAATCCGCGCTCGCGGAGTCACGATATCGTCTCGTAGTCGCGGAATCACGCATTCTCAACGTATCCGAAGGTTATATTATTTTAAGATGAGCGTTGTAAACACCAGTTTAGCACGGCGCGTAGTAATTCTTTGTTGACGATTTGTTGTTGCTGGAAACGGGCGATGTTACAGATCGAGGGGGATAGGATAAACCCCATAGTACCAAGTTTACCCAACAGGACCCCCCGTACGTCGTACGTCGTACGAGGTACATCTGGGGGATTCAATGGTCCACAGAATCCTGGGCAACCTGGGGTAATTATCTCGTTACCCTGCAAAAGCCTAGTCTGCCCAGTTAGTCCTCACTATGGCCGACGTGTCAAAACTTCCTTCAAGCTTCTCCGAAGAACTGGCAGTGAGGTTTGCGTTCGACACGGCTTTATCAGCGGCTGTCTTTGACTCCGACAGCTGTGATTTGGCATCTCATCTCCAACGAGGACAAGGTCTTCACTGCCCTGAAGGCTTCTGAAAAATGGGGTCGAGGAAAGATGAATCGCTAGCAGCTGTTCACACGATCTTGGCTCCAAGGCAACGTGGCAGAAGCTGGCAATGCAGTCAACCCTGCTGCTCAGCCAGGATCGCGATGCGCTGTAGTGTACTGGGTGTTTAGTTCTGCAGCCTGATTGCTTGGCCCACCAGGCCGGGATGTCCGCACTGTCCTGGGCAACTAACTTCGACATCTTGAGTCTTCAGCATTATCAGCCTTACCAGCAATGTTAAAAGTTCTCTCAGATTTGCTCTGGAATTTGTTCCTGACTTTCCATGGTGTCGCAGGGCGAGCAGTCAGCGGCCAGAGCATCGATGCGGCCCCATCTTCTCTGCGACAGCTGCAAATCGTTCTGGGAGAGGGCGACATGTCTGAATTTCACTTTCAGCGAGCTGGCCCAAGGAGGCGGAGAGCATGTTCCTGCAATGCCGCAGTATCTGCTCCATTCCAGTAGCCAGGCTGCGATCAGAGCGGCCGCTGAGTCTGGCTGCCATTTCTGCTCCATCTTGGTCGGCTGTCTCACGGGATGCACGGGCGACCACGGGGCTCGAGAGCAGCACCGTCGACCTGAGGATCCTCTGTACATTTCGATCAATTTGCTGGACCAAAAGCCGGGCACTTTTCTATTGATCCTGTTCCCCTGTGAAGAGTCGCAAATATTGGACTCGTACATGGACTACACATTACAGCTAGCCCCAGTCGAGAGTAAGAATGCAGACTGGCGAAATTCCAAATGCTGATTGAGTGGCAGGTGATACGCCCGAGTCGACGCCCGACGATGAACTGACAGCCTCGCGGGCGCAGACTTCCACATACTCCGAAGCCACCGCCGAGCTCATTAGATCGTGGATCATCCAATGCCAGGCAGAACATCCAGTTTGCGGAGAGAAGCACTTTGCTCTCTTGGAGGGGCAAAGGCCATCCATGCCCGGTCCAAGGCGTTTGTTGGATTTACAAGCGTTCCAGACGCCGGGGCGAATCCGGCTCATTGAAGCAGAGAATGAACCATGGTTGCCATACTGCGCTCTGAGTTACAGCTGGGGCCGCAGCAAGCCATACCTGCTGACAGTGCACAATCTGAGCGACTTCCAAAAAGAGATTCACCTCTCAAATCTGCCCAAGACATTTCAAGATGCGATTGAAGTTGTAAGGGGAATCGGCTTGCGATACCTATGGGCCGATGCCCTTTGTATTTTGCAAGGTGGTGAGACTTCTGCTGTTGCTTCCGAAGATTGGTTCGACCAAACGGGGAAAATGAGCGACATTTTCGGAAACTCGCTCATTACCATCGCTGCATCCGAAGCTCACGACGGGAGCCAGGGTTTCATTACCAGTCGAAACCCGTTGAGCTATACGATCTGCCGTTTAGACCTGGAGGCCGGGCTTCGCTTTGCGGTTATCCCACCCTGCACACCCTACTGTAAGTCTCATCCATTCGATAACGCCCAGTATCACCTGGACACAAGGTCATGGGTGTTGCAAGAGCGTCTGCTCTCTCCTCGAACAGTCCACTTTACCCGCAACTTCGTCCATCTCGAATGCAGGTCCGACATTCACTGTGAGGCGATATCCCAGATCAGGAATTGCCGTCACATAGGTTCACACGTGAAGTTAGAATATCAGAGCCTTTTCGCAATCCTTTTTGGCCTGAAGATGGACGGCCTTCGCGAAATAGCAGAAGAACAATTCCTCACTACCTGGCACAGAATTGTTAGAAAATACTCGACAACAAATCTCAAGTGGCCTTCTGATTTATTAGTAGCTCTGTCAGGTCTTATGAAGCCTCTTCGGGACAATTTCCAGTTGACATGGTCTTTTGGTCTATGCCGGGATTTTATGCTTAGGGAGATGTTGTGGTATATGAGAGGAGGTAGAGGTGTGCCTTCTCGGGACCGAGCGCCAACTTGGTCTTGGGCAAGCATCGATGTGTGTGGCCCTGAGATCGTTAACGAGCCCTCTAACCTCACAACCCTCGTTGCGAGCGTCACAGCTTTGCTTGAGGCCATAACCCTCACGCGGCAGCCTCCCTTGTCAGAGCATGAGTCGCGATTTTGTGTCAAAGTAGTGGGTCAATTGAAATCTGGCGTCCCAAGTTCAATGAAGCCACACCCGAACGAACCTTCAAGCAAGTCGCTCAGCAACAGAAGTAATGTCCGTGTTCATCGATTCTGTCGGGCTATGCCATGGCACCATCCAGAATGTCCATTTCATCCAGACTACAAACTTCCGGGGGGCTTGCGCCTATACAGCTTGTTAGTTGCCCGTGGGTCAGATACCGAGATTGGGCTTGTTCTGACACCTGTTGCAGAACATCGGCGACGATATAGAAGAGTAGGCTATTTTCATCACAGCACGCAGGGCAGAACTGATACGAGGAACTACAAACCAGTGCCTTCATTTTTTGATGAGCGATGTAAGATGCAAGAAGTCGAAATTGTTTGAGAAAATGTGATGAATCGGGGGGTTGGATTGGGTTCTGTTGACTGTAATGTGTAGGGAGTAATAGAGAGAAAGATGTGGCGCGCTTGTAGGAGACCACAATATCTTAGAGATAGGGCCTATATGGTACTGTGCTTGGAAACCTCCAAGAGGGGTCGGACGTACTGTTGGACTTGAATGCATCGGAATCAACATGCACCAACTGTGTTCTCTTCTAAAGAGAACCCCTAGAGACTCGATGCTGCTTCGATTGTGACACAACAAAGTTTAGGGGCGTGCATCGGGTTGGAAGCATGCTCTGCTGCTAGGTTGGGAAGTAAGTCACTTGCACACTCAAACATGACCACGGCCGTCGGCCACAAGGAGAGAATTCTCTTCCATGGATGAGCTTTGGGTAAGCCTGAGCTGCCTTGTGTCCGCTGTAGCATAAGTTCGCAGCATGATAGCGATATTCAAGATTTGGCGATGGCGGGGAAGAGGTTAGGATCGATGCAGTGTAGAGTTGCCCGGGACGAGGTTTGGAGAGTCTTCTTAAGAAAACATGATCGTTTGAGAACCTGATGTTAGAGGGAGCCCGCAGTAGAAGTGTTGGGCAGTCACACCGTCGCAGACGCAGCTACCGTAAGACGACATAGTCAAGTTGACGCAAATGGTGAGACGAGCAAGCTGGACGGCGTGAAGGATCGAGGACCTGGACTTGACCAGACTTGACCTGTACAAACCTGTGGTCAGCGAGTCGGGAGATGCTTGCCGCGCCGTCCATGAGAGGAAAGTTAGCCGATGGCGGATCTCTTGGTTACTGCCCATGCCTGCGAGTTCATGGTCGACATGTCTTCGATTCTTACGGAGTATTTTGATTCTTAGCGTTCACGTTGATGTCTACGCCTGTTTGATCGCTCTTGCCCGTCACGCAATTTCGTTGTCTCAAATGCCAACGCCCATCCAGCCATTCTTCATCTTGACCTCCTTGATCTAGGCCAGTCTCTGAAGACTACAACCATGGCCAGCTCACCTCCGTCCCCGTTTCCCACAAGCCTCCCGAACCCAAAGAAGCGAGCATCGGTGAGTTCACAGGCATCGGCGCAAGGAGCGTCCAAAAGGCCGAAGCTGCATCCTCTCAGACAAACGTCATTTCCTGCTCAAGATGCAAGTGGACGCTATGGTCCCGCGGTCACCAGCGCCCGCTCCGAAACTGGTAGCGTCGCAAATAGTCTCTTGTCCGGAGTGAGCGGTAAAGTCCCGGGCCGCGGAAGAGGAAGACCTCGAAAATCACAACAAATCAACGACGAAGATGCTCGCTCTGCACGTCAGGCGCCAGCAGATACAGCTAGCCAGGTTGAAAGTAGTTCACGAAATGCCGGTCGCGGAACGAAGTCGGTGGTCAGCGCTCGCTCAGGTGCAGCTGAGCAGGAAGAGGATGACGAAGGTGATATTGACGGCATGTTTGAGACCATGGATGAGCAAGAGAGACGGCAAGCTGAAGAAGAGGAAACACGACAGGAGCAGCGCCGTGAGCGGCTGGCTGATACACTTGACACAGACCAATATGCGCGATACAATCAGTGGCGGGCTCTTTCACTCAACCTCTCCACAGTGAGGCGGCTGGTCAATTCTGTCGTTTCGCAGTCGGTCACGTCTGCTCCTCTGCAAGCAGTTAGAATCTACGGCAAATGGTTTGTGGGCGAGATTGTGGAAAGGGCGCGTGAAGTGCAGATCGAATGGGCAAAGGCGTACGAGGAGACGCGAAAGGAGGAATGGGATCGCCGGCAGCAGGAGCTAGAGGACCGGGAGAAGAAGCAGAAGGAAGGCAACATTTCCGATCAACAGTTCCGGCTGTTGGCAACAGAGATTGAGCGACTGAGGAGGGAAGTGGAGGAATACATACCAAATCCACACAAGGGGGGGCTTTTGCCGGATCACCTTCGAGAGGCTTTGCGGAGATACAAGGCTGACGGTGAAGGCGGAGGTGTCGGATTTGAAGGGTCGAGCCACGGTCTACTGGGAGTGCAGGGGCCGGTGGCCTGGACAGTTGGCGATGGTGCGTCTGGCCGACGACTCTTGAGATAGCGGATATCATCAACCCTCGGTGCCCTAGTGAGAAGTCAGCATATCTCCAGGACTTTTGCTTTGGTCCACAAATTCCTTACTCGGTGTTCTCGGGCTACTCATCGCACGGTGTGATTCTTCTGGAAGCTGCAAGCGAAACCGAACTCGCCTCAAGACGACAGCCTGGCTCTAACTCGATGGTTTCCTATTCTGTACCGACGCGCCGATTGATCCCTCGACCCTCAGGAACTAATTCAAGCGGAGTGGAGTGATTGCACACGGCCATGGCTGGTGGGCTAAGGCAGAGGGCTACCGAGTACCGGATACTCTGCCTAAGGAGCAGCTGAGCCCACTAGCTCAAGCTGAGCCCTAAGCGAGCGAATAAGGCTGGTGAGGCTGAAGCCTGCTTTGCCCTTCGACCAACCACCGGCATTTTTAACAGACCAAGAGAGAGGTGAGCTGCAGAGTGCGCGGATGATCATCCTATTTCAACCAACCGTCCATTCATCCCGTCTTTTTTCCTTTCCTCAGCGGGTTTACTTCATATGCATGTATGACTTCTGGGTGTTTTGTCGCCTGTGCAGACCTGAAGACACCGACTACCTGAAGACTGATTGGGCTTCCTTGGCCTCTAGCCTACTCGCTACCCAGCAACTCGGTACACCGAAGGAGGCCCAATGTCACAATGCCAGAACGGCACGCCTGACCAGCGAAGCCGATGCGGCCCAATTGTTAGACGCAGCTTTGCGATGCGGATCAAGTTTCGTCGATGCCACACGGCCACTAATATAATATGACATATCTATCCTAGTCATCATGCCTTTTTCTTTGGTTTTTTTTTCCCTTCCCTCCTTCATTCCGGAGCAGTTAACGCGCAGCGTTGCGTGGTGCGAGCTCATTCTGCCATGGCAGATGTCTTCGTTGCGCAGACCTGCGGCTGCACAACGAAGCAGCTACTACTCGCTAGAAGGCTCTGCCTTTCTAGATAACTACACCCCGGAAATAGTCCGTGCGGGCACTTTGAGCCAGAAGATCGACGGCCTCTTCAAACGCCAAAAGACGACCTGGCAGGACATTGAACGGAGGTTCGAGCGGAAATCGAGACCATGGGATCCTGTCCTCGACTACCTTTGGGATCGTAGATATCCCCTTCGTGCCCTGTTACCCATCGCTGCAGCCCTGCTGGAGTTATTCTTACTGTTGTTTCTCTTCTGCACATACTACACCTTACCTGCTGATCCGCATACCGGAGCGAAGCCACCTCGGGTCGCTGATCTGTACTCTATATTTCCCTTCATCAGCTGCGTGGGCTCGAAGAGACTGTCAGTCTATCAAGGTCTGACCTTCTGCGTGGTGATTCTCAGTATTACGTCGACCGCCATCAGCTTCTATTTCAACCGTGACGACCAGTTAGGCTGGCAGACACGTCGAACAGGATGGCTCGCAAGCGTCGTGGGAGCTGGGCTGAGCATCTGGGTCGTCTTTGCCGCAGCGACGCCTGATAGGCACCTGCACCTTCTTGTTACCGCAGTCAAAGCGATCATGATCTTTTCCATCAAATCTACCGGGATGCTGGTTGATCACCTGGAACGCCGAAAATATCCTGCACTTCGAGAGGTTGGTGTGATCAAGGTCCTGCTGTGGTGGAGAGCTTTAACGTTGGTGTTCGCTTTTCGTGAGTCCGCTAGCGCTCTGTTCGCTCCAGCCAATTCTGACACACATGGACAGCTCTCGCTCTTATGACAAACATAGCCATCTTCGGTTGCAACGGGTCAAAGCCGGAGGAAATTCAAACCCCGGGAACCAGATGCTACCGCATCATGGCACTCGGAGCCCCCGCAGAGTGGCTGTACGCTCTCACCACAGTCTCCTGGAGCCTGGCGATCGCCTTCGACGTCTACGCGACGCCCATCGTGAGCAAGGTCAAGTCTCAACAAGATCAGGCAGAGATAGAACTGCTGGCGTCGCCGCCGTCATCAGTCGGGCAATGGGGCACACAGCCACACAGTCCTGAGAGTCCGGCATTCTTCTCCCACAGCAAGGACGACGAGTATATCCCCGGCCAGTCGTCATTTGACGAAGCCGGCAGCAAGGCGAACCGTAGCAGACACTACGAGGATTTCGGCACAAAGTCTGTGGATGTTCGTGATGATCAGGAGGATGGGGGTGAACGGGAGGAGGATCTCGAGCTGGTAGCACGGACAAGGGGTTGGGCATGAATTTCAGAACTGTATACCCAAACTCGAACCGCAGTCATCAGGATGGTGCAGATAAGAAAGATTTGAACGTTTACGGCCAGCTCCTAGGATTTTAGGACGAACATACTCTATGAGACACAGCGGGCTGAAGAATGCGTCCCAGTCGAGGGAAAAGTGGCCCGATCTCAGGCTCACATGTTTATTTCTGTTAAAATGACAATCAATCTCTTGGTATGTATAAGAAAAGGGTTAAGTTGCGGATTCCCCAAGTTCCCGTTCCTCCTCCTGACAACATTACAATTTACCCAACTCGCAAAAGCATGAAGACAATACATAGAGCTTTTGAGACAGAAATCAGAAAAGAAGAAAAAGAAAGGCCTTTTTCAACCCTTTTGCTGAGACTTGCCGTCTTCTGCTCTTCTCTCGCTCACTCGCTCGCTCGCTTGCTCTGAATTGTTCTAGTCGCCTCCGCATTTTCTCACACGTAGACAGTAAATTACTTCTCGCCCTCTTCCCCCTCCTCTGTTTTGCGGTCATAGATGGTGATCAGTGTTCTGGACTTATATAGGACCAGTGGCTGACCCCGGGATGCCTGCTGGCATGCTTGGTGAACTGATTATCGGCCTCATTCGCCGGGCACACTCTTTTGTCGATGCACTTTTGGTCGTCGCAGAGATAGAACCCGCTGCTCCAAAGCGAGTTCACGCATGACCGGCACTCGAAGCCACGGAATTGGTACTTGAAATAGGCTTCAGTTCCCAGAGTCAGCCAGTGGGGGAAAAAAAATTAATTGTGGTAAGGGGAGTATGGAAGGGAAAGAAAGGCGGATTGACTGACCATTACCTTCATGGGTTGAGGCTGCACATTTGATCCGGAGCAGGGAATAATGCATCTTGTGAAGGGTGAGATCTTGTAGGCCGTCAGGTCTGTTAGGATCCGCTTCAGGGGAAGGAATTGGATTCCTGTGAGGAGGATTCCTGTGAGGAAGGTGGTTGACGAGATGCTTCATCCGGCAAAAGCTGCAATAGACGTTTTCGCAATCCACGCAGAAGCCGTGCTTCTTTGGGGGCTGTCCATCTACAGGGTGAAGCTTCCCCACTTTCATGGCTATAATTTCGTCTGTTAGCTACTCACTTTCCCATTGCAAAGGCCGCTAGAAGGGTACTGACTGTCGTTACACATGAAACATCTTAACCCTTTCTGGCCTTTTATCCTCGGGTGCTTTTGCTCGGCCCGTTTAGGACATTCTTGGTATGTAATAGACCGCCATATCTCATGTCGCTGCTCAGGAATGTGCAGTTCGTAAATGGAAATATCCTCCGTGTTGCTGCAGTTGTGTTCGACAACGGTGTCGATGAGGCGCGTAGGGTCCTCAACATGGATATCTAAGTTTGTTGTTACCGGCGCTGTCCAAAGAAAATATAGATCCAAGGCGGACCTGGAAATGGCACTTACGTTGGTTGCAAGTATTACACCGAAGAGATTCATGGTCTCCAATCAATCTGATACGAATCGCATACCAATACTTATGCTCGTCCGTGTGTTGGGCCATCTTGGAACTTTTGTAACAAGTTCGGCACAGGAGTTGGCTGCTGTGGTTGTCTCGCATACATATCTTGCAGAAGTAAATGGTGTCATCCAGTCCATCGGGAGCGGGAAGTGCTTCGGTTCTTTCAGGTTAGTGATATAACGGAAACAGGGAGTATTTGAGCTCAACACAACTATCCTTGCAGGGTCGATGAAACCGAAGAAGAGTAGACTCACGCTTAAAACAATACTGGCAGTGAGAGACACAGCACGGCATCTGATGGTGATTCTCGCAGTCACAGTTAAGATCACCACGTTTTCTGAAAATCCCTGCTTCATCCTCTTGGGCGGCTAAGTCGACAACATGCCACTGGGTAGGCCGGATAATACGGAATGAGTTGTGAATGCCATTTCCATGTTGTAGTTGCTGGTCGTTAGGTAAGCATTTGGCGCATTTCCAAAAAGTACAACCATGAATTTGACATTCAACCCCACAGAGAATATTTTTGTTGCAGGATATGCATGTCCGTGAGCTATTGAGATCGTGCGTCCAACGTATCGCAGTAACGCCGTAGACTCTATGCTCCGTGGAGTGTTTGTCTGTACACCTATCACAGAAAAACACAAAGCAAGTATCGCACAGCTTGTGCGGTTTTTCAAACTTAATTCCTAATGAAAGATCATTTTATGATACCATTAACCGGATTTTATGGAATTTGACCAACCTTGGTGACAGTACGCGCAGACCTCGGCGAACGTGTTCTTGTCATGAACTTTCATGGCATCTGTAAGATCTTTGTCAGCTTCCGTTTCGCAGCATATCTTTCAATTGGGGACAATTTTAAAACAATACCTTTCATTCGTTCTTCAGACATGATAGCCTCAACATACTCATTAAGTCTTGGCTCCACTGTTAGTCTGCTGAGATAGTCGTCGACCGCTCGTGCTATTTCAGGGCCTTCTTGGAGCTCTGCCAAGCCGATCTTATCCATTTCTTCTTCGACATTGAATCTGTAATAGGGATGCTGGTGGCGTATCATATGCTCAAAAACATCTGCCACCTTTTCTGCCTCATGAAAGGCCTCTTCCAGATCAGTCTTGCCTTTCGGAGCAGCTCCAGTACCGATGCTGAGTATTAAGAACTTCTTGTCCTTCCAAAGCTCCTGGGCTTCGCAAAACATGAGGTTTATTGGGTTGTTCCATTGCAGAGGCACCTTTGTGTAGTTGTGACGGGGCAAGTGTTTGTCTTCTTCATCGCGGAAGGGGACGAAGCCAGGGCCGGCTGCAACTGTCGCGCATGCGGCTTCCCACATCTTCAGTTTATGGAACTCCGGTTGTTGATATTCGGCATTCCTGTAAGTTCTCAGCATCTGTGGACTGATATCCCCCGTGTGCCAAGCAGTCAAAAAGCTGTAAAGCGAATTAGCATTTGAGGAGGAAGGAATCTGCGCCGAAGGATTCACATACGTCTTGCACGGGACTTCGAGGTCAGGGTCTTTTAGCAGCTCTGTCTCACCATCGCGGTTCCATCTCATTCTCCGGAACAAGTCATTCAGCCACACTTTTACGGGATCCGTTCGAAATTCCGCTTCAACTTTGCTTAGTGCTTGAACCTCCTGAGCAACTTCATATGAAGTGTCAAGGTCCCGGCTCATGTGGTCACTCAGCTTCCGCACAACCTCGGAGCTGTGGAAGATTTTGCCCAGAAGCTCTATGTATGCCTCTTCCACTTTGTCCAATGACATGTGGAGTCGACCGAGCATCAAGGCAATAAGTCTAATGAGGGTAAGTATCCATCCAGTTCGCATACTTATTAGACACTGGGGAGTGGATAAATGACCTACCCACCCACTCCGGTACCACCAATGAGATCGAATACCTCGTACGGCTGGAGTTTATCTGCCCGATCATGGTTTATTTTCGCCATGATGTGTTTGAGAACCATGATAGCTGACAATCCCCGAAGACCTCCTCCGTCAATAGAGAGCAGTCGAATATGTTCAGACGTAGCCATTTTGGAGTTAGGGGAGACTTGCTACGGGGCCTTGGGTGGTTGGATGATTTCGAATTGCTTTCCCACTTTGTATTCTTGATAGGGAGAGGTGACAAAGTTGTTTGAGTCTGGCGAGACCTGCAAGTCCATTAAAATATCATCTATATCACATACAAACTCACATTTTATGGATCATACGACAATGAGCAGCCCCCATCTCTCTTATGATGTGGAAATGCAAGTTCCCTTTGTGCACCTGGTGGGCTCGTTCTGTTGTTGCCACCACTATCGACAACAGCCCAATCTGCAGATTCGCTAAATGCAGCGATAGTATGATAAGTCATTGAATTAGGCATGGCAAGATATCACGCGGTCTTGAAATGTACGGAAAAAGCGGAGACAGCTGGCGGCTTCTGTCATGGTCAGAGCAAGAATGATACTGGTTCTCGGCTTTCTCTCGCTACTTGCCTGTCGCTTAACCGAGTCACACTCTCCATGGTTTGGGCTTGTCCGGGGCTCTTCTGTTGCCGTATTAGCTCCGCGCAAATCCATGGTTTACCTGCTGAACGTGGTTGTTGGGAGGGCAGGTCGGTTTTGTGTTTGGATCCCCAGGGTCTGACCATATTGAAAAGCACCTCGACAGTCAGTGCGGCACCGACCTCCTCATTTGCAACTCGAAGCGAACGGTCGAACCACAGTTGCAGAGGCGTGGCTAAACCTGCACGTGTAGTTGGTATACGAGTTTGGAGGTCGCAGCTAACGCCTCGCCAACCTCCCCACGCGCAACGAACAATTCTAGCCAAATGCAGCAACGATCAGTCCACCTCAATCTCGATTCTCTGCTCTCAAGTCTCGCGACAATTCACCTAGATGGTATTGCGAATGTGCATAATGTGCCAGAACTATATGACCATAGCTGATTGTCATGACTGAGCTCGGAGCACGTTGGCGAATTGAAAAGGTGCAAGTCGATTTTGACGATGTGCTGATGGTTTAGAGTTTGTTCCTAAATCCCCTGACGGGGAGACGCAACTCTATTGACCGGAATAATATTTATCCGACATGATTGCTTGCTTCCCCACGTGAATAGGGCGGCAACAAACTTCTTCCCTATTCAATATAGGTCTAGGCCGTCTTGGCACAGCTCAGTTTCCTCTGCCGTCACACTCTTCCATCGCAAATCGTCACTGTGCTCATGGCGTGATGGCCTCCATCATCACCTTGCATGCATGGCCTGAAGTCAAGAGACATCCACTGCCTACCCAATATTAAACTTGACAGGTTTTGCCGGACGCAATCCATGTCATGCATTTCAAGGTAATCAAAGCCATCCTCCAGATTGGGATCGTTCTGCTGTTCTCCATCTCGAGGTCCTAGCTGACACAGGGCTCCTTGGCCTCTTTCACAGATCAGAAACCCGTATTTTGGACAGTTTTCATCTATGAGATGCCATGACCAACTTCCCCCCGTACCGATGGCACCTCTCCTCCGTCACAAAACCGCCAGACAAATCAACCAAGAGAACCGGGACACAGAGGCATCCCACTGGAATAGATTGTGAGCTTCCATAAACATCTACATCTCATGGCCATCCTAAAAGTGAATCAAGAGATTCCCTTCTTTCTCTTCATGCCAATCATAGATCTGATGCTTGGTCCTCGGGCCATTTGAACCCCGGCCAGACCGCAGACTTGTTGGAGAATCTTCGCTGCTTGAGTACTGCCAAATGAACCGCTCTACTGATTGCATGAACATTGTCCTCTTGCTCTCTATATGCATCTTCTTGGATCGACTTGGACGAATTCGGCAAGTAAGAAACGGATGGATCTAAATCGTCCTACGAAAGGATAGACCCCGGATTCAAGAAATTCTAAACCTGTTCGAGAGATACCGGCGACATCGCCACAAGGTCTATCATAAGGCTAGGTAAGGCTGACTATGGCGTGGTGATATCCGGAGAGTCTGAGAGGTAGGAGAGACCGTTCTTTTCCGTTCGCCCTCTCGGCCGAGTTAACTGGGCAGTGTTCCATCTTTTAGGTAAAGCATCCGCACAGTGGTGATGATCGACGCCATGAAGCATATCCGGCGACTTGGGTGCATCATCCTCATGTATGACACACATGAATCGAGATGTGAACACTGACGTCATTTTCAACATCTGGATCCGCAATCCTTGTGTCCGAGTCGTGAGGAGACAGGCAAATGCACATCCGCCTACAAACGACACCTCTGCGCCATCCAAGGTGGGAACTAGATGGAGGAAGTTTCCGACCCAGAATTCTCTTCACTTGTTCATATTACAACGCTTGGATCAAAAGTGGACTAGGAGAACTCTCCACATCTTCCTTTGGGTTTTCTGACCCGGAACTCAAGTCCGTTTGTCTTAACGAGTATATCAAGTCTTGCTGGACAGGACGTTTTCCGGACGCATCACTCCTTTGAACCTCTGCTATCAGTTGATCTGCCTTGTAACATATCATATTGCCGGAGATATGTCTGCTCACACTGAAAACTTACAATTTTCTCGAGAGGATGTCGATTTCGGTAAGGCTTTTCAACCGACTTCAACTAGTTTGTCAATTTTCCAGTTGTAATGGACCTTTAACCCCCAGTTGTAAGAAGGAAGTTCACGGCACTGACACTGATTCTTGGATCCTCCCTGTAGAGATCCCTCGGGGACTCCCAGAGAAGCTGGGAGAAGAACTTCGAAAGCTGGAACAGTTGTTTACTGTTGACACGGCCACGCTGAAGAAGATCACGGATAGGTTCGGCGAAGAGCTTGATGAAGGTAAGTTCACGTCTCTCTCGGGGTTATGCTGCACACACAGGCTGTTGGCTGGGGAGTGGATTCCGTCAGCCGTCAAAAATATGCTGGACGGACTGAACTGAGCGAGATGACATGCAGTTTCTCTTTTCCCTCGTTGGGTGTTCTAGTCCCAGTTATAATTTCTCGCAGAGATTTTGCTGACGGTACATCTTGCCAGGTCTTCGAAAACACGGATCCAATGTTGTACGTTTGCGCTCCATCACCACATCGAAATTCTCCAGGCCAAACCTTCAGGGCCTCGCTAGATACTGACGTCCTTTAGCCGATGAATATTACCTGGGTTACTTCCTTCCCCACAGGGCATGAAGCAGGCACATATCTCACGCTCGATCTCGGTGGAACCAATCTCCGCGTGTGCTTGATCACACTCACCGGCACACCAGGAGGGTCTGAGATCACACAGGAGAAATACCAACTACCCCGAGAGATCAAGACTGGCACGGCAGATGAACTCTTCGACCACATTGCCGACCGCCTCGGGAATTTCGTGACAAAGCACGTAAAGGGCGATGGAGCAAAGCAGAACGATGGGATGGTGCCACTGGGTTTCACGTTCAGCTACCCCGCTACTCAAGAGAGGATTGATCATGGGGTTTTGCAGACCTGGACGAAGGGATGGGATGTCAAGGGAGTGGAAGGTAACGACGTTGGAAAGATGTTGAGGGAAGCCATGGAGAAAAGGGTATGTTCATGCGTGTAACGACCTCCCTGGCCATCTATTTGACCATTGTTCGACGCTTTCGTTTGCACCACGAAGTCCAAGAAACTGACCCGTTATTTTCCATTACGCAGGGCCTCCCTGTAAAGCTTGTCACTCTTATAAACGACACAACTGGGGCGCTTATCGCCTCCGCATACAACGATCCCGAAACAATCGTTGGCGCGATTTTCGGCACCGGTTGCAATGCGGCATATATGGAACGCCAATCCCTTATACCAAAACTTCATGGAAAAAGTCCATCTTCCAACGGCACCACAGCTACTTCCGGGACTGGCAGGGAGGAGAAAGGTGATGCGCTAATGGCCATCAACTGTGAATATGGTGCCTTTGACAATTCACACTCTATCCTCCCAAGGACACGATACGATGAATTAATCGACCAACAATCTCCGCGACCGGGAGAGCAGACATTCGAGAAGATGTCGGCCGGGCTCTACCTGGGAGAAATATTCCGACAGATCCTCGTCGACCTGCACGCCAGAGGGGTGATCTTCCAGGACTCAAAGCTCGACGACAAGCAGAAGGAAATGCTGAACACCGCCTATGCAATCGATACGGAATTTCTATCTAATCTGGAGAACGACGCGTCGCCATCCCTCTCCTCGTCGCTGCATGCCTTCGAATCCACGGTCGCAGGCTTGCAACCCACGCCGGCCGAACTAATCTTCTTCCAGTCTCTTGCGAAGCTCATCGCCATCCGTGGCGCGAGGCTGTGCGCGTGCGGCGTGTCGGCGATCTGTCGGAGGATCGGGACACGGACGGGCCATGTCGCTGCGGACGGGAGCGTGGCTATCAAACACCCGCGGTTCAAGGAGCGATGGGAAGATACGGTCAGGGAGATTCTGGACATGAAGATGGGTACCAAAGCGGCTGTTTCTGGAGGAGGAGGGTTGGAAGGCATTAAACTGACGAGCGCAGAGGACGGGAGCGGTGTTGGAGCCGCTGTAGTCACAGCCCTGACTCTGGGGAGGGCAGGAAGGTGATGAGGTGGTAGTTGCGGTGAGTGCAGTCTACAAACACGAAAAGGCATCCTATAGTGTGCCTTAAGGAAGAATGACCGCTGGAAGTTTCGAATGTTTCTCAGACGGTCTTGGGACATACGCTTGTGACCTTGACGCGAGACGCTTGTAGCACGTGGTGGGCTATCCTTTGCACCGATGCTCCGTAGAAATCTAGACGTCTCTCTCGCCACAACACCTCCTTACCCACTGAGCCGTCTCCTCCACTCGACTGAGGAACGGACTATGTCCGCTCTTAATAGCAGTTACATGGATGCTCTTTCTCGCCCCATCGTCTCCCGGTTGCCTTGCAGCCGCAATCTCCCTGTCCGCAATGTCGATCATGGCCCTCTGGAACACCGGTGGCAGCGCCCTGTCGTCCTCGGTCACCAGGTAAAACACGTCCAAGTCCAGCTCGGCCGCAGCTTGCCACGCCGCAAACGGCACGGGTACTTCCTCCGCGGCCCAGACGGCCCAGATCTGCGGCATGCAGAGCGACGCGTAGCGCTGGGCGGCCAGGGGATCTTGCTCGGCGACATCGTGGTAGAACAGAGCGACGGGGCCTGGGTCGGGGACACAGGTGCAGATTTCGATCTCCCTCTTGCTCGGATCGCCGGGGTAGGGGACCGTCGAGATGAGCATCGTCGGCGGAACCTGCCCGCCGCTCCAGTCGAGCAGCGAGGTACCCGGCGGCGCGAGGAGGCCTGCGATGATTAACAGCGCGATGACGCCGTTCTGGTGGCCCGCGCTCCCGCGCGAGAATTTGTCCAGGCCCTCGATCGCGGCGGACGCAACGACCGCGCCGTACGAGTGCGAGAGCAGCACGACGTCAGCGGCTGGGTGGGCGGAGAGTTCCGAGACGATGGTCTGCCGGATCGCAACGATGTCGTCGAGGATACTTGACACGGGCGGCGCGTTGAGTTTCTCGTAGTGCACGCTCGGCAGCCATGGCGAGACGGTTCTGTAGCCGTGCGAGCTCAGAGCTGTCTCCAAGGGCTGGAAATGCTCGGGCGAGTGCCACGCGCCGTGGATCAGGATGACGGTGGGCTTCGGGGTGGACATTTTGACATGTGTCTGTGGCAGAGGACGTCTGTCTTCTGATTCGGCACAGCCAATATCGGGCTCAGGTGAGTTTTTGTATTTCCAGTTCCGTTCCTGTGATGGCAAGACTGCGGATGTATATGCCTCCAACCCCAAAGCCTTGGTTTCGGGTTTCCGTGGATGACTCACCTACGGCAAGAAGAAAGTCATCTGATTCCTGGGCTGGTGATGGCTGTTCTATATATGTGTGGAAGTTTCTCAGAAGGAAGGAACGAAGAAGACGACATCAAATGAGCCGGCAGCCAGCCATCCATCCAGCTCGGTCTTTCCTATCGTCAACGCTGACGGGATCGAGTGAAGGAGGCCTAAATGCAGGAGGCCTGATGAGCTAGCAGGATACTCGCGTCGACTACCCTTGAAACACCACGTCTCAACATTAGATGCACCCAATCCGCTGCCTGTGGCAGAGCCGGGAGGGAACGTGACCCTTGAGAAGACAAGATTGGGTTAGGTTCACTCATGTTGGGAGTAGCAGTGTGCTCCCACTCAGCACACTATCCTGACCTGCCCCCGAGAACGGCAGCGTTGGTGCCCTCGTGCACAGGGAGTCTCCCTTTTTCCAATTCCTTCTGTCTCCCAATGTCGGCTCTGTCTCGAGGATAGAAATGTATCATTCTCCGTGCATAGCCTGGCGCCACATCTCACTATGACCCGCCAGCATCTGTTGAACTGTGCCATGCACTGCAAACTGGTGACCTTTCACCCTCAAGCTCAAGAATCCATCATACTTCGGCTTCACAATAACAGCCAGTCGGCTATAACATTCCGGACAGGGTGCCAATACCCTCCTTGCACATTGGAAGGAGTCGTTCAAGGTACCATTTTCCTTGTCGACTTCGCGCCTCCTCATTCCTTGTCTGCTGAGAGACTAGGAGGAGTCACTTGGAGGACATTGAGACGTTCTTCGGCTCACCACTTCCAGCCTGCTGGCTTGCCCTGGCGGTGGCGGTACATTCGTGCCGAAATTGACATCGGACGGGTCGACACTAGCGACCAATTTCCCATTCCCTTCCTGTGTTTTGTCGCTGCGAGTGCCCCGGTCCTGCAGCAATATCAGAGCCTCAATCATCACGACACTTTTCTGACTGGAGCACTGGGAGTACCTTCCTATTGCCACTCCGATGGTCTGTGAAGACATGGTAAAGTTTACATGTGACCTAGGTCGACTGTTAGAGTTGCAAGACCGCCACCGTGATCACCGTTTGCCATTTGATCGCCGCCGCCCCTTGAAGTAGCCATTACGCCGAAAAGCAATGACATCTTTACAGGATGCTCAGAAATGGCCTCGTTGGCACAGCGTAAAATGTATTTAAACTGGCAGGATCTCTGTGAGAACAAGAAGGACAGACACTATTGGAAAGATAGATCAACTATAACGAACCTAGCTAGCAAGTCGGGAATGGGTCGCATTGACAAAGTGGTGGCAAGGCCTTCAGCCGAGGACTAGCGTAACACTCTTCACATGTCTTGACCTATCTTGTCAGTCGCGCATTTACAGTACGAAATCAACTTGACGGTTTCATTATATCACTCATCCGCCAGCCCTCCTTGAAGCTGCAAATTCTCATCCACTCCACGAAGGCTGCGGGGTTGAGTTGTACTTTACATATTCTATCTACAGGCTCCCCTAGCACTGAGCATTGCACATCTGGAATTCTTCCGATCCGCCAGTCCGTTGGGCATATTACATAAGAGGTGCTACTGGACCGGTCAGTAGTGGAGCACCCTCCAATCTCCAATACAGTATACGATTCGGCAGTCTGCCGAACAGGCAAGATAACAGAACGTCCAAGCCTGAGTATGAAATCCCAGTCCCGCCAATGGGTGGTCGAACAGATAATTTGGTCCTTGTATTCGTTGACCTGGCACCTTGTTAAGTATGAATCGTAGGATAACCGCTCATTGGCCGGCGTCATTTCCACGTATCTGTTCTCTCCAGAGTTGAACGCCGCGACTGTATGGAGTGACAGCGGCCGTGCCTCTAGAATATCCTCCATCACGATCGGAGTTTTCACCCGAGAAGGTATGGATCTGTCGTAAAAGGTGTACAATGATCCAGGTGGAGAGCCAAGGATCCAGCGGACGACAACTTCTACATTGCGAGCAAAGAGTCCACTTTGTCCTTTGCTAGAGAAACGTCCGCAAATGACTTCCATGTTCGCTGCGCAGACCTCCATGATGGATGATGTATAGTCGACTATTACCCGTGAGCGAACAGAGGCAGATGTGAGGCCGAGTAGCCCATAAAGTCTATCTCTCGGATCATGCAATCAGCCTGGTGGAATCTTCCGAGAAGCTCGTAAAGATTCCAGACCGCTTTATTTTTCTTTTTGAGTTCCCAGATATTGCGAAAGTTCACTCGTGAGACGGTGTTCTTTCTCGTATGTCTTATAAGGGGTGTCACAAGTCTAGTGGTAACGTCTTGTAAGTCCTCCCAATCAATGACTCTATCGCTGATCATCAGGAACACCTTCTGCGCGAGAACAATCTCTTGGATAATCCAGACACGAGTCCAGTAGTCGCGCTTGATAAGAGATCCCAGAGCCTTCCTACCCCGCAGGCCGACCTTTCGAGGAATTGATTTGGACCGCCGTTGGCGTGGAATGCTCAACGCGAAATTCATGTAGGTGATGGCATAGTCCGTGTCAGGATCAGCCTCTCCGAGCCAAGCATAGACACTACCTGCAGTGCTGAAAATGTCTCTCATGAGTTTGACCTGATGGTTGCGTTCCTTGACGTTGGATTGATCAACGCACAGGTAATCAACCCAGAGCCTGCTCGGTCCTTTGACAGATCAAAAATTCTGCAAGAATTGCCAGAGATTCCGCCGAACTCTGACCACCTGGCCATCTAGAATAACCTCTGATCCATCATCAGGAGGGCCCCAGCAGTATGATAACGCGATAAATGAGTCGGCATTCGAGAGAGATGTGTATTCTAGGGAGAGCTCGATTGGTGTGTCGTCAGCACCAGCGTGCAATGTGAGCAGCCGAATTTCTTGCTCATTTTCATCAAGTGGCAGGTACAAGGAATCCTTCAGACTCCCGGTGGCGTCCTTGCTGGAGATACCTGGGTTCTCAATAGTAAGTGAAGGTGTAGAGTCGACTGCTGAGGCCGAGGTAGTCATGCTCCTCGTGACCGGAGCCATGATAAATCATTGGCTTGAGGGTACTACTGACAATGAGTTGATTTCTCTTGCCAAAAAAAAAAGGGAAAAGAAAAAAAAGGTTAGAGAGTTCATCGACAACGAGAAAAGAGGCGAGCCAGATGAGGATTGACGAAATCGCGATCGAGAGGCGGAGCGCCTCCCCATCATTGGCTCAACCAAAGTGTTTCAGTAGAAACTGGACTTTGTTCACAGTTCCAAAAGGCCCGTACTTATTCAAATAATGCTCGAGTTGGCCATACCCGGAAATTAGTATCCTTTGGTGAAATATGCGAAAGTTCGTCAAATTTGGATTGAGTTCTACACAAGTCTCTTGCTGGCCCAATTTCCCTTTTTCCCAGCCAGCCTGGTGGGCCTTGTCAACGTTCAGAACTTGTCTCCTCAAGGGGATATTATATTGCATTTCTTGTCACCGTTTTGCCCTCAATTCGCTCACCCTACGGAAGCCTCCACGTCCAACCCTGCTAGCTTAAGCCAGGATAAGATATGGACGTCCCATCCCATCCATCTACGCTGGCTTGACCTTGACCCTGACGCCCTTAGAGTCGCGTCGTGGGCTTGGAGCAAAGAAGTCGTGCGCCAATTCTAGATCGCTGATGTCGGTATGATAAAGCTCAAAGTCAAAGTTCCTAAACAGAGCCGCAAGGGTCATATGCAATTCGGCCTGTGCAAGACTGCAAGTCATTTAACAAATGGTCAAAGGGGGATGGGATAAAACGCTTACTTGATGCCGAGACAGCTTCGTGTCCCTTTGCCAAAGCCAATATAGTATCTTTCCAAACTTTGCCCGTTAGGCGCCTTGGGATTACCAATCCACCTCTCAGGCCGGAACGTTCTAGGGTTCGGAAAGATCACCTCGTCATCGCAAACATCGACATTCGTCATGCTCACAGGAGTCCTAGGAGGAATGATCCAGCCTTTGTACTCTAGTGGCTTCGACAAGAGCCGGGGTTCTCTCACCGTCACTCCGTAGGACATGCGAACTGCTTCTCGCACGCATCCAGCGAGATACGGCAGCTTTTCGAGCTCGGTCCAGCTAGGCTTTACATCGGGATTTTGAATAGCAGCCTCCAACTCGGCCCTCAGCTTCTGGAATATAGGCCGATTGTTGATGATATGAAAAGCTGCAGTGGCGAGTGCCCAGCCAGTAGTGACAACACCAGCTGCAACCACAACGGAAGCCTCGCCCATTAGCCGTAGCGAATTCTTTTCCGAGGGTGGTAGATTGCCTTCAATTAGTTCCTGGAATACGGTTCGATGGGAAGATTTCTCCAAAACGTCTTTCATTTTCCCCGACTTCATATCGTCGATTTGCTTCCGAAAATCCTGCGATTGATCAGCCATACGTCTCTTCTTTGGGACGAGCACATTCCATACACCTTGCATTCTGAAGAACAGGGCATATTCTGGCTGCATCTTCACCGTAATGGACTGAGGAAGGTTGAATAGAATTTTTGGGACCCAGGGAAATTGTAGAGACACATTGCTGAACTGGTTTGCCGCCATGATTGGATCGTGTAATGATTTCTCGAACTCCGGCTCTCGTAGAGCATCATAGCTAAGGTTGAAGCAGTATTCCAATATTACCTCTTCAGTAAGTGCCGAAAACGCTCGGTTGATAGGCATGACCTTCCCTTCGGCTTGGAATTCACGAACGCGATCCACCAGGATGTCGATCTTGACTTGAATCACATCTTGTAGATCAAGAATGCGTTGTCGCGAGAACAGAGGATTGAGTGCGCCTCGTCGAATACGATGGAGCTCATCTGAGGCAGTCGCAAAAGCCGAGTTATGATCTCCAAAGCGACCAGCCATCCACTCATACTTATCCACGCGACCGGCCTTGGTATACAAAGTTTCATAGAAGTCCGAGTCCTGGATATGCAGCTCGTCCGGAACAATGCGCACGATAGGTCCTACCCGCATTAGGACGAAAACTACTCATGATTCGAGCCCTGTACCGTATTGTTTGTGCATTTCCTGTACCTTGAATGTAAACTGTCCCTGCAGGATCACATCGTAGTAGACTTCATGCCAGTGGCTTATGGCTGCATATTTGGGGCCTGGAAATTTGGCAAGCGGGTGGAAGTACAAGCGATAGATTACGAGGCCGATCAGGTAGAGTGTATATGCCCCTGCGGCGGCCAGGAGAGTTCTGACCAAAGCATCAGAAACCGCCATGTCCATATCGAAATGCTGTCGGAGATTTGCGAGAAGCGGACAGTCCCCTGGAGGTTGCAAGGAAGCATGCACATTTATCACCTTTTGCCCTGGCCGCGACCCGCCCTCACACATGTGCCCAGACGTGCCTCAGGCGGCGCCTTCGGCTAGTGTGCGTTCTTCCTACTTGCTACAGTAGGCAGAAGCCAGGGGATGCAAGGGATGCATTGGCCGAGGCTGGACCGCCAATCGGGGAGTTGACAATGGGGTGGGAGGAAGCCCGGCACATGTTTGGCGCACAAGGGACGGGCCCGTAGCCCGACCGAGTCTGATAAGCCGTAGCCAATACTGGTACAGCTCCATTGGCATGATATACAGATCGTAGCATCTGTCCTTGTAGGCCCGCAGAGGTGCCGTTCCTTCCCCGGCACCTTGCGCAATCTCTGACCAGCTCTAACTTCGACTAATATAGTCGTCAGTGTGGTCAAATTGCCGCGTCTAGAGAACTCTCCTACCTACCCATTCCCTCCACCCTATGCTTGACCTTGGATGTCATGAACTGTTTGCAAGCAATCAACCCGACTCCAGAAAACTAGCAGCAGGTAATCGGTATGGCGACTCCAGATGGTGCTCTCCTCGTGGATAATGACTACAGGGCAAGAACAATAAGGCACCTTGCACAGCGTTGCTTGCTCACACATGGCTAGGGAGACGAGTTCGACGCGGATTCAGGTTTTGATGATGATCAGCAGTCGTCACTCAGCCAAAGTCTCAGATCCTCGGTGTATAACTACCGATATGAAAATGGTCGCACGTACCAGTCGTATCGTGCAGGTGCCTACCACCTTCCAAACGACGAAGAAGAGCAAGATCGACTAGATTTGTTGCACCACATCTGCAAGATGCTGCTGGGGGGCGATCTCTTTACTGTGTACCTCCCGCGCGATCCGCAACGAATACTGGATGTCGGCACGGGAACAGGTATATGGGCCGTAGAGGTCGCCGACCAGTTTCCAAGCGCTCAAGTCTTTGGCACAGATCTCAGCCCTATACAGCCACCCTGGGTTCCACCAAATTTGCAATTTTACGTTGACGATGCGGAAGCAGAGTGGACGTGGTTGGAGAACGAGAAGTTTGACTTCATCCACGGACGTGGTCTTTGCGGTGGCATCGGAGACTGGCCAAGATTTTATGCCCAAGCTTGGAATAATCTCAAGCCTGGAGGCTGGATGGAGATGCAAGAGCATTCAGTGAGTTTCTTCAGCGACGATGGCGGGTTGGAGCATGCGACTGCCTGTGTGTCAGCCGTTATCGAACTAGAGCGGGCCAGCGAGAGGGTAGGTAAGCCTCTCAACGTCGCCCATCTGCACAGACAGTGGATGATCCAGGCCGGGTTCCACGATGTGCAGGAAGTCGTCAAGAAGGTGAGAAGCTCGACCGCCATCGAAGACAGCCCTTCCCTAACCGTGACAGGTCCCAATTGGACCGTGGGCGAAAGATCCGAAGCTGAAGGAGATCGGCACACTCTACCGGGCACAGATGCTTCAATCAGTCCCCTCCTTCATGCTGGCCTACTACAAGCAGATCTTGACCCACAGCGATGAGGATACGGAGACTGCCATGGCAGAGGTCAAAGAGGAATTTGTTGACCGACGCCTTCATCTTTACCAACGGTGGTACTTCGTGAAGGGGCGACGGCCGGTATGACTGACTATTTGCTACCTCCTGTCGCGGAGATGTTATGTACAAACACTCCTTCCACTTGGCAAAGACGGAGCCAAATCAGAGACGGCCGGCTTCAGTGCTTTCTGAGTCCTGATATTTCTCTTCTACGAAGAAGACGGGTTGAGATGGTTTCTTTTTTTTACTGCGTCGCCAATGCCTCCTCGATTTCGAGCTTGCCAAGCTACACAAAGCTTCGAGGTCGGGTGACCCGCAATAGCCCTCAGATTTACGAGGTCAAGCGGAATGCTCTTTCAGCTGAGCGAGGCAATACGAGGGATCCCGACACCGAGAAGCATCCCGGGTTACACGAGCTGCACCACGGTTAGTTGACATTCTCGTTAAACCTTTGCACCAAGCTGTCAGTTATGATGAACATAGTAGGTCCAACAAGCTCAAGCTGGGGAATGATTCCTGACAGTCAAAGAGCACGAGAACGATCAGTGACGCCATGGAATGTCGAGTCTGGGGATTTTCGAACCCTCCAATTGCTTTTCCACTTCTTGACACTTCAAATCTCTCTTCCTTCCAAACCAAAACTTTCTGGCGATCGGTTTACCAGTATTGGCCCACTTGCGAATACTTGACTAACGTTTGAGGTGTCCGGCGAGGCACAAAGGGGAGCTCGACTCCCACCAAAGGCCAAGATGTTCTGGCCAACTCGCCTATCTCGTATTCAGATTTCAGCTGCACCTCCGCCAGGAATCCAACCCTGCCTTTCAATTTCGGACGGGAGGGAAATGTTGGCTTGTGTCTGTGTTGCAGGGGGACTTTTGAGCCCGAGGATAAGTGCGATCATTTTGCAGTTTCCTTATGAAGCCTGGCAGGCAGCGGCTCGGTTCCCAAAGCAGTCTCCTCATCATTTGACCAACCTCGCCCCAGCAGACACAAGGCTTGGATCATATGAACAGCTTCGAAAGGGTCCAAAATTGCCGGGTTGGCCAAAGCTTGTTCGCCAACTGGACAACAACAGCATGTTGGAACCTGATGGGCGTTTTGGGGGCCACGCATCGCGAGCGTCTGCCCAAACAGAATCCGACATCGATTGTCCTCGCCGGCTGTTACGAGAACCTAGGTTTTGGGACTCACCTGCAGACGGATAAGAGTATTCCAGGCTCAGACTTGATTTGCAGCAACACCATTGATTTGTCGACGTCGGCGCTGAATGCCTACACCCGAGATGCAGGCCGCCAAATGTTGGTAGTGTTAAGTACACCTCTTGTAATCCCTTCGCGTGGCACCTACCTTTCCACGTTCTCTTACCACCATTTAAGCAGATTTGAATGATTTCAATAACTGCAGACACTTTCAACTCCCAAACCGAACTTCTTGACTGAACTTCTTGACGATGGTGGTGCTCGTTTGGGATTGGAGTGGCAAGGCTGCACTCGTGCTTGTTTACCTGTGCCTTTGGCTCGCATGTCCAACAGCCGGGGGTGACTGGTACGGCGGCGCCATACGGGTCAAGGCTGGGGAATCCATCCAAGCTGCAATCGACACGGCTCATCCTGGACAACTGATTCTCGTCGCAGCGGCCACCTACGCAGAACAGTTGACAATCACCACTGACGGCCTGCGGTTGGTGGGCAAAGGAGCCATCCTCGTGCCTCCCAGTTCTACCGTAGAAAACACCTGTTCAGGCTTAGCAGGGCCTGACACGGAAGCCGGCATCTGTATAACGGGGCAGGATATCGAGCTTGCGGATTTCGTGGTGGAGCATCGCAAGGTCCTCTCGGTGGGACAGCCAGTACAAGGAGTTTTGGTGACCGAGTTCGAAGTGCAAGGGTTCTCTGGACTGGACATCGCCGTGGTCGGTGGTCAAGACGTCCAGGTGAAAGGGAACACGCTCTATGACGGCGCACAGTACGGTTGCTTGACAGTAGGCTCGAAGAACACCCACGTCGACGCCAACAACGTCGCCTCGACAGGGGATCCATTGTTCATCGGCATCTGCATGGACGACATGTCGGATGTGCAAGTCACAAAGAACCGCGTCGCGGGCTACACCGTAGGGCTCTGCATCCAGACGAACGGCGCCTACGTGTACGCCAACGAGGTCGCGGACGCGTGCTACGGCGCCTTCGTCGACCCGGGCACCACCGGCGCACAGGTCATCGGAAACCATATCAGCGAGGGTAACCCCGTTTGTGCGAGCGTCCCTGACGGTGCCCTCGTCGGCATCGCCACGCTCGGTGCCTTTGACACACAAGTCCAGGCGAACCTCGTCGAAGGCATGACGATCGCCGGGACATCAAACGGCAGTGCGGCGGGGATCGCGATCCTGAACGACCCGGTAACGGGCCTCGCGTCGGCGAACAACTCGGTGGTCGAGAATGTCCTGCGCGACAACGATCTCGATATCTTTGTGGAGACCCCCGGGCACGGAAATGTCGTTGAGGGGAACCAGTGCTCGACACCAGCGGAGCTCTGCAGCTAGGATCAGGTGAGAAGAGGAACCATGAGGAGGAGTATCAGTAAGAGCGGAGAGTGGTCAAACTTGGAATATCCACGCTTGCTTGAGGTAATATTATCCAGTTTCTTGACCAAGTTTTCAAAATATTAGAAGGGAGCCAGTCACACATCCTCATGCTATCCATGTTCTCATTCCTCATGTCATAATCATCTCACGTCGCATCACTTCACATCACTTCGATGCCGCGCTGGTGCTGGTCGGCTTGATCCCTAGCCTCATGATCGGACTGTTGTGGAAGTTTGCGTGGTCGTGGAAAGCGTCCGTCTGGGCTTTCGAGATCTCGACCTCTGTACGGCCCCTACTGATCACGTCGGCGTCGTACTCGTCGATGGCCTTGGCGAGGGTCATGGTGCTGTTCTTAACCTTGACCATGGCCGTGACGAATTTTTGGCTGTCGCAGATGGCGTTGTTGGCACCTTGGCCGCGGTCTGCGCAAGGGTTAGCCATCTTACATACCTAGCACAATGTTGCTGGGGGCGTTTATTTTCGTCTGAGACGGACTATGAGGGGAAAGGGGGGAGAGCAGGGGAGAAGGGCTTACGGAACGTCATGCTGTGAGCTGCGTCGCCTGCAAGCGTGACTCTGCCGCCACGGTTGTCCCAGCCTGAATCGGGAGGTCCCCAGATCCTCAAGGGTACGGCTTTCGCATGCACGTCTTCGGAGATCCATTCCACGGCCGACTTGAACGGGTCAGCCCAGTCGTCCATCCTCCGCCGCAACTCGTCGACCATGTTCTTATCTCCTCCAGATGCAGCATCGGGCGAGGCGCTCTTGTTGTCGTCCTCCGCCCACGTCGCCAGGATGTAGAACACCCACGTCTCAGGCCGTTGCAGGTCAGGCTTGTCGAGTACAAAGATGCCGACGTACATGGACTTTGGATGCACCGCGACATCTACGATAGGGTGCATCATCTTGTCCATCTTAACTGCCCGCTCTGCGGTATAGCGGAAGGGGAAGTTGAGGAACGTGTACGGCAGGACCACTGAGGTGCCTTTGTCGTCCAGCATCCAGCGCCGGACCCATGAGCCGCCGCCGTCACAGCCGACCAGGACGGAGCCAGATTCTGAGGTTCCATCGTGGAAGTGTGCAATGACCCCGTCGGCAGTCAACTCGATATCCGTGAGTGTCTTGCCGAACTGAAGGAACGCAAGATGAGTTTCCCAGCGTGATAGATGGCGCGGAGAGAAGAAATTTAATTAACCACTTACCTTGACATTAACTCCTTCCGACCAGACAGCCCTTGTTTTTTGAATGTTCAATCTCCTTACTCCTGGAAACGGCGGCTGCACAATGGTTTCGCCCGTTTGTCCATCTCGGATAATCACACTCTCAAATCCGGCCTCTTTGGTGTCCAGGCCTGGATCTGGCTGACACTCCGGTAATCGATTGTAGAGTTCCTCGGGGAGAAGCTGTGCGAGTAATGGATGGCTCCAGGCAATTGTCACTCCCCAGTTCCGATCGCGCGGTTCGCTTTCCTTGTCTACGACGACGTAGTCGATACCGTTCTGTCCCTTCCAGTTCAGTCTCGTCCTGACCGAAGGCAATTGTGTTCGCCTCTTGTACGCACCTTTTCAAGACCCTGTGCAAGGGCCAAGCCTGACAGGCCTGTGGACTCCTTTTGTCAGAGAGGCTTTTATGCGAGGGTCGCTAAATTGATGACCTTGATCGACACGTACCGGCACCAATAATGATCACTTTCAATGGCCTGTTCATTCTTACGGCCGTCGAGCAGGTGGGTGACTGTGATGTTGACTGTTCAGGGGGCCAAGACTTGTCACTCTCGTCACTCTTGTGCGGGGGACCAATTCGCAGTCACTGCAGCTGAAAAGGCCTGTCGACCCCGTTCGCAGTTCTTGCTGCTCGCTTGTCACTGAATCAAGGTTCTTTTCGTCCCAGCGAAATCCAGTGCGGTCAGTTGTTTGTATGTTGTCCAGTCTCACTCACCTGCAGAATTTAGAATCAACATGAAAGTCTGAATCGACAGTGTCAGGCGCAGCCAGCTGAACAAAAAAAGCAACCTTGGCCAGAAGCTGAGATAGCCCAGGAACTCAAAAGACTAAAGTGCCTCGGGGCCTAAACTACCGCAAAAGGACAAGCTTGTGCCTGGAATTGCTCTGGCTGCTCTCAAGATTCAGCCCAGTGAGCCTGTTCGAGGGGGGCCGTTGGTGGATCTGCTCATCCGAAACCCTTACTGACCAGCATCTCCACAGGCAGGGACCAGCCCTATCGTACTCGAACTGTCCTTAGATTCTCTCTACCCTCCCACGCATTGTTAAGGAGCAGCATCTTCTCCTCATCCCCTTTGTCCTTGGCCGCGGCTTTCAAAGATGGCGATCATCGAGTTGGCGCACATCACCCTCAAAAACGGCATCACAGCGACGGATCCAGAACTCAAGAAAAACCTGAGGGAAGTTAAAAGAGTGATCGAAGATTACAGCAAGCTACAAACCCTGTTCTACACACAAATCGACGACCCCTCGGTCATGTTTGTGATTGGGGCATGGGAGACTAAAGACCACCATCAACATAGCTTTGACGGATCCCCTCAACAGGCGGAAATCCTCACACTCATCAAAGACCAGATGGGCATTGACTGGATGCACTACATTGACGCGGACCAGTCACGGATCCCGCTCGACGCACCGGTGCTGGCCATCATCAAGGAAACATTCGCCAAACACGGAGTGGTGCGAACGCAGTTTGACCAGGAATTCGCATCGCAGACGTCGAGTTTGGGCGGAGCGCGGTACGGAGCCATCTCGGCCTGGAACATCCCCAAGGACAACAAAGAGAGAGATATCAGGGTGAACTTTTCGGGGTGGGAGAGTGTCGAGGAGGCCACCGCGGCGTTTGCTAACACAATCGAGAACGTCGGGGGGTTCAGAGCCAGACCGACCGAGCTGAATTTCTTCTTTGTGAAGCGGACAGAGTTGGATTGATGGCATCACACAACCCAAGCCGCAACGTCGTCGGGGCAGCTCGCAGCTCGCAGCCCGCAGCCATGGTTATTGTTGTTTCTAGCAGGGGATGAAAGTGGCAGGTAGGCGATTTATCAATTAGAATTGGCTCAATACGAGTAACAACATTGCTTCTCTCCTCTCTCAGTCTCAACTCACTTCCAATGCATTACTGTACGTGAGACAGATGCCTCTCCCCCTCATCCCCACCTTTTATTACTTAGGTATTTTTGGTAGCTGCCACACCATTTGTTCCCCACCAAGCCCACCATCAACTGCATCAGGCACCACCAACAAGCATTGCCCTGTAGTTCGTCTCGTCAAATATCCGCCGTCGGTAGGTTGAGTGAGACCCTGCGGCGTCGGAGTATTCCCAGCCGAACTGGTGACCAGGGACTGGTAAATCGAATTGACAATCGCTCTTCCACAAGACTTCACCAGGCATTCCTCAGTCCGAACACACATCATTCATTACCCATTCAATTCAGCCAACTCACCGATGGACACGTCCAGCCTCAGCGACGAAGACCCTCTCTTTGTGGCTCTCCGCGACCTCATCTCTGCAAACCACATCCTCCACTATCATGGCGTGGTCGACGCCTATGGCCACATCTCGGTCCGTCACCCACTCCATCCCTCACAGTACATAATGTGCGGCTATATGGCGCCCGCCATGGTCACTTCCGGGAGGGACCTGATCGCCTACCACGTGTCTGACTCCAGCACGGTCGACCCGGACGCGAAGAAGGGGTACTCGGAGCGGTTTATTCACGGCGAGATCTTCAAGCGGTATCCCAGCGTGAACTGCGTGATCCACTCGCACGCCGAGGAAGTGCTGCCCTACGCCGTGAGCATGGGCGTCACCCTGAAAGCCGTCTACCACATGGCCGGGTTCCTCGGCTCCCGGGGCGTCAAGGTGTTCGACATCGACCCGCTCTACCGCGAAGGCGAGCAGCGGGACATGTTGGTCAACAACTCCCGCTTCGGCGCCGCTTTGGCCGAGAAATTTGTGTCTGGTGCAGAGATGCAGAGTCCCGAGGAGTCGGTCGTCCTAATGCGTCGGCACGGCTTCACCTGCGTGGGCCGCGACATCGTCACCGCCGTCTACCGCGCCATCTACACGCGTATCAACGCCGAGGCACAGACAAAGTCTATGGTCATCGCGGGCCTCGTGCCGGGGGGGCGTGAAGTGCTGCGTGATGAGGGCATGGGCATCGGATTCCAGGCGCTCACTGAGGAGCAGAGCGAGGGCTGCACGGTCATGAATGAAGGATTTCAAGATAAGCCTTGGAGGTTGTGGGTCAGGGAGGTCGAGAAGCAGCCCCTGTATTACAACGACTTGAGATAAAGGCGGTATTAGTTACTGACTACCCCGATGGTGCTGGTGGACGATTAATGAAGGAGGAGAAATGGAAAAGAAAGGAGACCAGGAGATGAAGAAGACGGTAATCAAAGTGAGGCACGACAGCAACGAAGAAAGGTTCTTGCCCAGCGGGCAGTCTAGGGCAACAGATTCAGGGGTCGTTCTGCAACTATACGGGTGCTGGACCAGAGAGTCGAGACGATGTCATCGCGATGAGACATTTTCTTTTTCAGTTTCTACTTTCTTTCTTTTCTCTCTCTCTCTCTTTTTTTTTTTTTTTTTCAAAAGCATGTCGTCGTGCTGGAGAATGAAGCGATAAGTAGCCTAGCGAAGGGAATGAGGAAGAATGAGAACAATATTTGATTGAGAACACGTCGGGCGAGTTTAGTTCATCCAACGCAGGACACTCCGCTATACAACCGATTCGGCCTTGCCAGTAGGAACCAAGCCATTGATTATTTCCAAAGAAACATAGGAAGGTAAAGGGAGATGTAGAGAGAGATAAGTACAGAGACAGACGCCGAGTAAGTTCCTTCAAACCTCGACGCCACTGACCCACGCAATACCCGCTCGCACAATGCGCTCCACCACATCCGCCTCGGCCATGGTGCGTGGCGCATAGACCATCGCCCAGCCCTTGTCGATGAACTTGAGTGGGAACCTCATGCCCCAGCCCTTCTCGACTACGATCTTAGCGTCCGCCTCGGACAGCCAGACGTGAAGGCTCCCGTCGGAAGGGTGTGCGTGTGCGATCTCCGTCCCCAGGAGTTTGTTGTCCCTGGCCTTGTCGTTGAGTGTTTCGAGGGCCGGCTTCGCGTAGATGGCGTCAGTACTCCCGCCCTCGGTCTTGCTGGGGCGCAGGTCCAGGATTGAGGGGTGTTTGGCGGCCAATGAGGCCATCATAGTCCTCACGCGCTCCTCGACCCCCGCATCCGCCGTGCCGGCCTTGTAGGGAACCTGGCGCTGAGGCATAGTGCGGGCCATGATCGCCGGCCTGGGGCCCTCACGCGTCGGTATGGCGGCTGGGTCGAGATATTGGGGTCCCGAGGACGAGAGCGGAGACGGGTCGCACAGGTCGTCCTTGCCGAACAGCAGCATGCGGTTCAGGCGGATCTTGGTCATGCGCCAGTACCCGGCCCACGTGGGCGGCGTGCCTCCTGTACCGAAAGACCTCCACGCGTGGAAGTCTTTGAGCACCCATGCCAGAGACAGCGTTAGCGCGACCGCTGTTGTCGTCACGGCTGCCTGGCGTGGCCGGGCATTGAGAGGGTCGATGACCTTGTGGTATTGAGCGGCGAGGGTCGAGGCGACTGAATCCATAGCTCGTCCTAGGTGCGGATGGGGTTTGGTGCAAATGCTTGTCGCAGGACCTGTGTCTCCCAGCTTTGCAGACGGAATACAACCTTCAGTGGGAAGTGAGATTATTTGCGGCTTTAAGGCCTCCTCCCTCCCTGGCGTCCCTGTCCCAGAAGCTGACTGACTTGAAATATGTAATGTAGTATTGAAGAGAGATGTGGAGCTTCGACAGAGATCAGAGCGAAGTTATTCCGGAGGATATCTCGATGAAAGGACCTGAAGATGATGACGGTGATTGAAGTTGTGGTGAAGCCCGACCTTGTTGCTTGTGAATGGCTCCTGAGCGCCAAGGCGGATGTATTGTTTCCCCGCACTTTTCAGCTGGTTCCGTTCCTAATTGAGCTAGTGGAATGGCTACTTGTCGCCGCTTTATCCAATCCTCCTACGAGGTAGAGGCACCAACATTCTACACTCTCAACCGCCTTTTTGCTCTTATTTTTCCCTCCTGCTTTCTGCCCACAATCCTGGAAGATGGACATCAGATGATGCCTTGCCTCTGAAGGCCTTCAACTGCGGCATATATCAAATTGTTCCGGCACCCTGACGATACTGCACCATGTGGCCTTTGCGCTATCATCATTGGTCTCCGACTGCTCCCTGGTAGGGGAATGGAAAGTATCGCGCCATGGCGTATACCGCCAATGCGCATGTAAATGTTCAACAACATGATGCATACAAGCTGCACAAGTCCCTTCAAAAGCATTAGTGGCCGCAAAAGCAACGTACCTCCGCAGAGCGCCCTCTGTTTTCGCTGTCGAGTCAGGCTACTTTTCAAGCGAACGCTGAAGAGAGAGCTTCTGTTCCAATATTGCTGCAGCATGCGTCACGTTGCACCCTAAAGTTCAAAACCTTGGTGGTCGCAATGCAGCATGTGCATCACGCCTGGATTTTTGTTACTCAATATCTATCAGCTACAAGGAGGTCCAATGAGGTAGCACCTACCAATCACAGCCTCTCCGGTAAGACGGAACACGCTTGATGATCGATGTGGAGACACCATTCGCAACCACTCAATCTTGGATGGGCATTCCGTCTAATAAAGTTGTCAGTGGTATTCTCTTACCGGCCTCGCTGTGCCCCCATCTGCGGTCCCTGTGTCGTTAGCGCAATATCTCTAGGTCGTGGAGATTTTAAATCCCTCACTGACTGAGCCCTCCTAGAGAGTACATAACCCACGACGAAAGGTCCAAATTCAGTTTTTGTTGCATAATTATTACAAGCTCGTTTCAAATTTTGCGGAGACGGGATGGCGACAATCGGTGTCGTGCTCTGCTTCGGCCCTCGATGTTGTTCTAATCCACATCTACAGCCAGGTGGGTATCAGAAAATAAACTGGGTCAGGTTTTCGAAGGAAAATTCAGTTCAGTTGGTCGTTCTCAGGCATATAAAGCTGCTTCTACGCCATGTCTACTTACCGACCATGGTGAGGAAGCATTCGAGCTATCATCGGTAATAGATCATGGACAAAGGAGCAATGACTAATCACGTCTCCGCACGGTTGACTACCATTGCATTCGAAGATGGCACTCTTGAACAGCGCAATCGGTCAGGTGCCCATAACGCTTCGGGGGAAGATGAGCCCCACCGTCGAAGACGTTCAGCAAGTCGAGACTCGATATCCAGCGTCCGCAGTCGAATACAGCACGCCAATTACGATATCCCTATTACGTACCGTACTCTATCATTTCAAACTTCAGAGTCCAAGGCTATCAGCGAATTGGGTGGTGAAGACAAAGGAAAGGAGGACCTGCGAACACCGGGTCATGAATTGGCGCACGCCGACCACCATCGCATCAGTGTTGAGAGACTGTGCCAGCGCTTAGGAGTGTCGCCAACAGTGGGTCTGAGTTCTGATTCAGCAGCCAAACACTTGCAAGAGCATGGTTACAACGTGCTGCCCCAACGCCGTCGAAACTACGCCAAAACGCTGGCGGGATATGTCTTTGGCGGGTTCTGCTCGATCCTATGGGTGGGCGTCATTATCTTTTTCATCTGCTGGAAACCTCTAGGTGATCCAGATCCTCAACCCTACAATTTAGGCCTTGCAGTCTTGGTCATTATTGTCATCATTCTTCAGGCTTCCTTTTCGGCCTTCCAAGACTGGTCAACCGCCAAAACTATGAACTCTATCCTCGGCATGTTGCCATCGGACGCCCTCGTTCTCCGTGATGGGCACCGCAAAAGCGTTCCCACAAAAGAAGTTGTCGTGGGCGACATTGTCCATCTCGAAATCGGGAACAAGGTCCCTGCAGACATTCGGCTTATCAAGACCATCGGAGACACTCGGTTTGATAGATCTGCCATGACGGGTGAATCTGAAGAAGTCGAAGCGTCCCTTGATCCCACAGATGACAACATTCTCGAGAGTCGAAATATGGCCCTGATGGGCACTGTTGTTACCAATGGAACCGCCACTGGAATTGTCATCTTCACAGGCGCGAAAACCGTGATGGGGGCCATTGCCAAAGCTACATCTGCCGTGAAAGCGAAGCCAACCGCCATTCAACAGGAAATCACCCGCTTCGTCACCATAATCTGCGGACTTACGATCTGCTTAGCATGTCTGATTCTTTTTGCCTGGGTTGGCTGGCTGAGGATACAACATCACTCTTTCATGAACGTGGTGGCAATGCTGGATGACATCATGGGCTGTGTCGTCGCCTTTATCCCCGAAGGGATGCCTGTCGGCGTAGCACTGACTCTGATGTTGATAGCAAGGCGGATGAAGGCAGTCAACGTGTTGCCCAAAAGCCTGGCTACGGTGGAGACTCTGGGCTGCGTTTCAGTCATCTGCTCCGATAAGACTGGAACCTTGACCAAGAACCAAATGACTGTGACCAGTATTAGCTTCGTGGACGAGTCCATGTCTTCACAACAGGCAAAGGAGCGCTTTTCGCGAAGTCCACCAGCACAGTCATTGGTACGTCTCATGACTGCTGCAGGATTGTGCAACGGAGCGTCTTTTGACCCTGTCTGTCTCGAGAAACCGATAGAAGATCGTCTTACACATGGAAATCCAACGGACGGAGCACTCCTTCGGTTCGTGGAGGCTGTAACGTCTAGCCAGCGACTTCGCCATCTGTTTCCTCAAGTCGCTGCTATCCCATTCAATCCCAAGAACAAGTTTATGCTAACGCTGCATCAAACACTGCCGGATGAGGCCAATCCTGCGGGGAAGGCGCCGTCGATGGCATATACAGCATTCCTCAAAGGAGGGCCTGACGTATTGTTGCCTAGATGCTCTCAATACTGGTCTTTCCAATCCAATTCTGTCGCTGACTTGGACGGCGAAGCAAGGACGGCCTTCTCGGAACTCCAGAACAGAATGTCGCGCAATGCAGAGCGAGTCATCCTTTTATGTGAGCGTAAATATACACCCACCAATCCTATTCATTCCAATGAATTGTCCCAGGAGCTTGTTGATCACTGTGCAACGGGTCTTGTCGCCATTGGTCTGGTGGGCATATTTGATCCGCCACGGCCGGAGACTGCTTCCACTGTTGCAGCTTGCCGCCGTGCTGGAATCCGGTTCTTCATGATGACAGGAGACTTTGGTCTAACTGGCGCCGCAATTGCTCGTCAGGTCGGCATTTTTACCGGAGACCGAGAGCCCGACACATTTTCAACAATTGAAGAACGACGGGACGAGGGGCCCGACACCGAGTATAGCAACCAGTCTCTGCTCCTGGAAGGCTCCCAGATCAGCCAACTTGAGAAGGACGACTGGAACGTTGTATGTGCCTACCAGGAGATTGTGTTCGGCAGGTGCACTCCGGAACATAAACTTCGGATCGTTAACGAGCTCCGGAGTCGTGGAAATACCACTGCAGTGACTGGAGATGGTGTCAACGATGCCCCTGCTCTGAAAGCTGCCGATGTCGGCGTCGCGATGGTCAACGGCAGTGACGTCGCCCTCGAGGCTGCTCATCTGGTGCTACTCGACAAGTTTGACTCTATTGTTGACGGAATTCGACTCGGCCGTCTTGTATTCCAGAATCTTCAAAAAGTCATCAGCTACCTTCTGCCCGCTGGAAGTTGGTCAGAGATCTGGCCAGTGCTGGTCAATGTCTTCTTTGGCGTTCCACTGCCACTCTCTTCCTTTCTGATGATCATCATCTGCGTATTTACCGATTTATTTCTGGCTCTGAGTCTCATCATGGAGAGAGAAGAATTCGACCTTCTTAGTCTGCCGCCGCGGAACCGAAAGAAGGATCATTTGATCAATCTTCGGATCTATGCTCAATCTTACCTTTTCATCGGTGTCATGGAAACCATCTGTGCGCACGCCATGTACTTTTTATACTACTACCGATATGCGCGGATTCCGATCAAAGACCTGTTCTTTGCCTTCGAAAAGTACTCTGCTGGCTTCCACGGATACACCGAGGCAGAACTTACAGCATTCAACACCACGGGGCAATCCGTCTACTTCATTACGTTGGTATTTCTTCAATGGGGCAACATTCTTTCTATCCGAAATAAGAGGCTGTCAATCCTCCAAGCTGATCCCATCCGAAAGCAGCGTCGTAATCCTTGGCTGCTCTTGTCTGCGGTTCTCTCGATAGCTGTTGCGATTTTCGTCACGCAGGAACCTGGTATTCAAAGCTTGTTTGGCACTGGGAGCGCACCCATCGAGTTCTGGTTCTTGCCTTTGCCGTTGGCGCTTGGGATCCTGATGATGGATGAGCTGAGAAAGTTATGTGTCCGCACCTGGCCACGAGGACCGCTTGCTAGAATCGCATGGTAAGAGTGGAATTTGGAGAATACGGGCTCGATTCATATCTGACAGGAGAAATCAAAGAATGGAGTTATCATGCACGTCTAGATTCTTCCAAGCGAGGATATGGGTATTTGGCTCGAAAGGTTGTTATGAGCATCAGAGCAAATCACTCGAAGGAGATAAAAAGAGCCTTTTGTCCTATAGCACAAGGCCCATGATTCCAGGGGGAGCTTGGCCCAACAGGGAGAGGAATTCAGGGCCTTTATAACGTCGTACTCGTTAGGAATTTGAATGATATTGTGCTTTATCTTTTTAGAGGCGGACATTGTTGCTGCTTTATGATCATGGAGAAGATTCGGGGAAGCAGATGCCGATTGTCGGAGCTGAGATGCCGACGGCAAGACTCAGTTTCTCGTCGTCTCCGTCCGTGTATTTTCCCTGAGCGCAGCTCCCAGCCTCTTTCTTCTCTGCAAGATACATTTCATCTGTTTGCGGACATCTCGGGGGCCGGCAAGCATGTCTGGCTCAGCATCAAGAGGCCTGGCACGCGTGTTGCGCCAGACCAAAAGACCTTCGATACCTCGGTCTCAAGCCCGGCAGTGCCAGTCTCTGCGACCTCTGTTTGAGCCCGTGCGAAATTTCTCTGTAACGCCTCGACGACCAGAAGACCCCAGCGAACCCCATCGCAATGTCAAATACACGACCGATATGTACCCCTCCCTCAAACGAGACCCGAGGTTCTCAGACGTCACGCCAGAGCACATTCAATTCTTCAAATCCGCCCTGGGCGAGGACGCTGCTGTCATTGATGGAGTGACCAAGGATGCTTCAGACGATCTTGAAGCTTTCAATACGGACTGGATGCGGAAATACAGAGGTCACGCCAAGCTCGTCTTGAGACCGAAGAGCACGGAAGAAGTGAGCAGAGTCTTGAAATACTGCAACGACAACAAACTGGCCGTGGTTCCTCAAGGTGGAAACTCGGGTCTGGTCGGAGGCAGCGTGCCAGTCTTTGATGAGATTGTCATCTCGCTTTCTCGGATGAACAAGATCCGCAGCTTCGACGACATTAGCGGCATTCTCGTGGTCGACGGAGGTGTTATTCTCGAAGTGGCGGACAATTATCTTGCTGAGCATAGCCACCTCTTCCCGCTCGATCTTGGTGCCAAAGGATCAGCCCAGATAGGCGGCAATGTGGCGACCAATGCTGGAGGTTTGAGACTATTACGATATGGTTCATTACACGGCAACGTCCTTGGAGTTGAAGCAGTACTACCGGACGGCACTATCGTCGACGATCTTGGTACACTCCGGAAAAATAACACCGGATATGACCTGAAGCAACTCTTTATCGGAGGAGAAGGGACCATTGGAATCATCACGGGTGTGTCGGTGGTCTGCCCACAGAGATCCAAAGCAGTCAACGTTGCATATTTTGGCCTTCCTTCGTTTGAGAATGTGCAAAAAGCTTACAAAGAAGCGAAGGTCCAGCTTGGCGAGATTCTATCTGCCTTTGAACTCATGGATGCTCGGAGCCAGGGCTTCGTTCATCAAATTACCGGCAATAAAAGACCACTGGAAGGTGATCATCCTTTCTATTGTTTGATTGAAACAAGCGGCTCCAACACAGAGCACGACAGTGAAAAACTCGAAAAATTCCTGGAGTATGTCATGAGTGAAGAGATCGTCTCGGATGGCGTTCTTGCTCAAGATGAAACCCAAGCCAAATCTCTATGGGCGTGGCGAGAGGGCATCACCGAAGCTATCGGTCATTTCGGCGGCACGTACAAATACGACCTTTCGATTCCGATTCAAGAACTCTATCAACTTGTGGAAGACACAAGAGAGAGACTGAACTCGAAAGGCTTGGTAGGTGACGATGACTCTTTCCCAGCAATTGATGTGGTAGGCTATGGACACATGGGCGACTCGAATCTGCACTTGAACGTTCCCGTGCGGAAATACACAAAAGAAGTTGAAGAAGCAATAGAACCGTGGGTGTACGAGTGGATCCAAAAGCGAAGGGGAAGTATCAGTGCGGAACACGGCCTCGGCATTGCAAAAAAGAAATATATCGGATACAGTCGGAGTGAGACCATGATCAAGCTGATGAAGCAGATAAAGAATCTTTACGATCCCAACGGGATTATGAATCCGTATAAGTACATATAAAAATGGAAGAGGTGGCTGATGGGTGAGAAGCCGCGTCATATCGAGTTGCTGCGTCCAGCTTTCTTCGTCAAAAGTCTCATGGCATCTCACACTCTATCAGTGCAGTTCAACATGCTGTCTTACCACTGACTCAGATACTGGCAGCCAGTTACAGCCAGTCAATGGCTCTCGACCGGGTATGATAGAGGAATCAATGCGGGGAAATCGCCGTGTCAATGTATTAATTCCGCCGAGGCAATATATATTGTTCTCCAATTCACGGACCTGAGGAGAAAAGATACATAGCCAGGCTTCTCGACATCGAAGGGTTTGGCCAAGTCGTCCTTCGTCTGGGGTTTGCACACGCTTTTGTTGTTCTTGTTCTAAGTTAGCGCTTTTGAGCATCCTTGTCATATTCTCTTACTGTGTTCACGATCTCGTCTCGAATATGGTCTCTCCTGAACGACTGAAAGAAATATGGGTCCCAATCTCGGACTCATACGCATACAAGACGCGCAAGTTACGCGTCGCCACTATTGGGGCCGGCTTCTCAGGCTTGATATTTGCCCACAAGATCCAGCATGAACAGCCGGAGTTACAGGAGTTCATCGACCACGTTATCTTCGAAGCCAATGATGACGTTGGTGGAACGTGGAAGGTCAATACATACCCGGGCGTACAGTGCGACGTGCCAGCTCACATCTATGTCAGTCTGCTTCGTTCTTATCCAGGCAACTACTGAGAAAAGCATGAAATTGATTTTCTGCTTGATCTAGGCATTTCCTTTTGACCCGAACCCCGACTGGTCCAAGTTCTATGCTGAAGGCCCCGAGATTCTCGAGTACGTGCGGAGGGTCGTCAACAAGTGGAACCTGAAGCGGGACATTCAGTTCAACACCAGGGTAATAGCCCTCAATTGGCTCGAAGACGAAGGAAAATGGAAGATCCGAGTCCGGAAGAATGACGGGGAGGAAAGGGATGAACTCGCTGATGTTCTCGTCTCAGCTCAGGGGTTTCTGAGGTAAGTTGCTTTCCCATACCTACACAATTCGTCCGAGCAAGGACCGGTACATTCCAAAGTCTGCTTTTCTGGCTACGGTTCATGGCCAGACACGTTCTAATCTTCTCCCTCCAGTCAATGGAAATGGCCAGATATACCCGGCCTTCACACCTTCAAGGGCCATAAGGTGCATTCGGCAGGCTGGGATCATTCCTATGACTACTCGCACAAAAAGATTGGAATCATTGGCAATGGATCGTCGGCCATCCAAATCTTGCCGCAGATGGCCAAGTTACCTGGTACGCAGGTGGTGAGTTTCCAGCGGGGAGCAACTTGGATCACTCAGAGCCTGGGCGAGGCACTCGGTGTTGGCAGCGACGGACAGCCTGATACCGAAGAGGGCGAGGACCAGGAAATGACAAATGGTGATGAAGGTGTTGATATGACGGAAGTGAATCCTTCTGATGAGGAAGTGGGGAGTATCTTCAACCCAAGGTACACAAAGAGCGACAAGAGGAGGTTTCGAAATCCAGAGAAACACAAGGCTTATCGCAAGATGTTGCAGCATGGGATGAACAAGGGATTCAGGCTGGTACGTGCGTCCCATTGACTTTCTCGTTTTCTACAAAGACTTTCGTGCTGATCCATTGCCATGTTACTGGTTATAGTTCCGCAAAGGCTCTGTCCAAAACTCCAAATCCACGGAGGTCACCGTCGAGCGGATGCGCGCCGCATTAAACAACAACCCCGAACTCTGTGACAAACTGATCCCAAACTGGACGCTGGGCTGCCGACGCCTGACCCCCGGTGAAGGCTACCTGGAGTCGTTCCTCCTGCCCACCGTTTCACTGGAGAAATCGCCCATCGCGCGAATTACCGAGACGGGGATCGAGACAGAATCTGGCGCGCAATACGACCTTGACGTGATCGTGTGCGCCACGGGCTTCGACGTCTCGCACATCCCTCACTACCCAGTCACAGGGCGCAACGGGATGACGCTGGCGGAGAAATGGAAAGACGAGCCCGAGAGCTACCTTAGCGTCGCGTGCCCGGATTTCCCCAACTACTTCATCTTCACCGGCCCCAACGCGACGGTTGGGCATGGCACGCTGATCACCAGCATGACCTGGACAGCCGAGTACATCATCAAATGGCTGCACAAGATCGCGGGCGAGGACATCAAGTCCGCGGCGCCGCGGCAGGACGCGACCGACGAGTTCGTCACCTACGGCGACGAGATCCACGACACGCTCACCTGGACCGGCGCCTGCAAGAGCTGGTACAAGAAGCACCGCGTCGACGGCCGCGTCACGGCCACCTGGCCCGGCAGCGCCCTGCTGTACCGCGAGGTCATCCTGCGCGAGATCCGCGGCGAGGACTGGGACATCAGATACAACTCGCCGAACCGCTGGCGCGGAGTCCTGGGCAACGGCTTCACGCGCCTCGAGACAGAGGCCGAGGAGAAGGAGAAGCTCGGCGAAACGGTCGATTTGGCGTTTTATGTCAGTTCCTAGCCTGCTCCCTACGTGCCTACCGCAAGTATGTGTGTATGTATACTTGGTAGTTCGGTTTGCGCCTGAGGCGCGTATGGGCAATGACTTTCTCTCCCTTTCTCTCTCCTCCTCCGTTTTCACGTTTTGCCAATTTCCAGGTCGCGGGAGTTCGTAAAGGTCCATGGAATGAAGTATATGGCTTACTAGCTGGCTTGTTCATTGGTTTTCATTGGGGTCAGATTATTTCCTAGGTCCATTTTGATTTTTGAAGCAAATGCAAAGGCGAAATGCAAAGACTACCACCTTTCTTTCCTCTTTCCTTTTCCTTTATCCCTGTCCCTATCCCTATCCCTATCCCTGTCTCTCTCGCGCTTCCTCTCTAATATCAACTCTTTCTCCTTCTCCCTCGGATCAATAACTACCAGTTCCTCTTCGTTCTTCTTTTTCCAGTTCAGATCCTTGCCCAGCCGGTCCTTGGCGAACGACAACGAATGGCTCATCCACTGCGCATCGTCCTCGGACTCTTCGGCCTCGGCATTGGCCGGGTTGTCCCACTTCAAACACGATTGACAGTTTGCTATGAAATGGAGGTCACATAGGGCTGCCTCTTCATCGTCATCGTGTTTGGTGGGACCGGCGACTACTTCTGAGGGTTTGTGATCCCTGTCTGGGGAGGTTGATGCGAAGTTGTGGTCTTTGTCATCTTTGTGACCATTCGTGGATTTTGAAGAGTGGGCTTTACTCTGTACGTCAGCCGATTCCAGCCGTGCTTTGAAGTCGTTCAGCATTTTTAGCGCCTTGGTCTCATCACGAGCATTGGATTCGCCTGGGCGAGGCCGTTTGCGACCTCTTGTGCTTGTTGCCGGGATCAGGGATTCTAAGGCTGACTTCTTATATATAGAACCATTGGCCTTGGTGTCGACGTTGCGACGCATGGATGCTTTCAGGGCGTCGATCTCGGCTTCTAGTGCAGAGGTTCTGGATGCTGACGGTTTCTCAACCGGGGTTGGCGAGCGAGACGGTGATTCTGGGTTACGTAGAGGGAGTTGAGTTAATGGGTCGTGGAATGATGGCTTCCGGCGTTGAACCGGTGAGGGAGATTTCGTCGACGGTGGTGGACTTGCTTTGCGCTTTTGCGGGATCGTGGGCGAGGGTGATCTCTGTCGTGGTTTCTCGATCGAGGGAGGTTGAGGAGCAGTACCATTGGTCTTTGGCTTTGGTTCAGGGACTTCCTCGCTATCGATCAGAGCTGGATTGAATTTGGCCTTCTTTGGTCGTACGGCAACTTCACCAGCATCATCCTCACCTTCATCTCCGGCAAAGCTGAGTAGAGTCTTCCCGCCCTTCTTTTTCAGCGCCTTTTTCTTTGCGGGAGCTTCAACGGTGCGTTCCGCGACTTTGGTCCTTTTCCGCATTTTCTGCCATGCATCACCCTGGGGCATTTCGGTGATTTCGACCCTGCGAATCTTCTCCGGGTACATTGGTCTTTCGCTCCGTTCCAATAGCTCGCCTTCCGCGATTTTGACCACATTGTATATACCATCACCCTCTACCCGGCCGAACATGGTACATTTTCCATCCAGCTCAGCTCTGCAGTCTCCCAGCGTGATGAAGAATTGGCTGCCGTAGCCTGCTCCGTCTCCGGTGCCTTTCGCCATACCAACCAGCCCTCTCCTGTTAAACTTCAGCCGGCTATGGATTTCATCTCCGAAATTGATCTTCTCGCCTTCTTCTCGCCCCATCAGCCGCGCCCAGTCATCGTCATATCGTTCAAATTCCCTGTCCTCGTATATATTTTGTCCACCTTCGCCGGTACCGGTCGGATCGCCTGTTTGGATGACAAAGCCCGGGGAGACGCGGTGAAAGATATTGTTGTCGTAGTCTCCGTCGAGGACATGCTGCAGGAAGTTTCTGCATGTTAAAGGTGTCTGGTTCGCGAATAGGGATATTGTGAGAGGGCCAGCCGTTGTATGAAGAAGAACTGAGGCAGTTGGAGGAGGCTCGGTCGTATAATGCGAAGACATGGCGGCTAGTAGTGTGAAAAAAGACGGCTTATCCGGATCGCTACATTTTTGGGTTGAAAGTCAGGCCTTTCTTCAAGAGAAATTTCGCCCGACTACTTCCCAGCATCTGAAGTCGAGGGTTGAGTTCATGCAGTTGATGAATTTGAGAAAACACGTGAAAGCCGCAAGCACATTTGCTATGTTTGCTGCGTTTGCACTGTTTGCTGGGGAGTCCTTAGCACCCCCAGGCACCCCTGACCACGTAGATTACTCGGGAACGAAAAGCCTGTCTACCAAATAATTCCGGCGTGATCCTAGAGGGTGAGCGAAGGCTACTTTAACCTGATCATTAGGTGAGCCTTTGGCTGAGCTTCACTGAGAACTCCCTGAGCAGCTCACTGACATACAACGGTAGCCTGATCGAGCCAGGCTGTACAAATCTCGGTGCAAAGCATGGCCATTCATCACCTCAATAATGGTGCTATTAGGCGCCACGGCGCTGCTCTCAGCATACTTGTAAGCTACTGTGCATAGATTTCCCCTTCAGGGCAGGCTTTGTCCATTGAAATAGGCCCCTTCATTGATCCCTAGACTCTCTCCGCCAGACGGATAATTCGACACATCTTCTCCTCAAGTCACGCTTTACTTCTAGATTGGGCCAATAGCATCTTGGCGAAGGGGAAGAGGGAGGCTAACAGCGCGTCCTACCCAATCCCAGTCAGCATGTCACATCTAGACACAAACGCCCATAAACTCACCATCATAGATTCTGGCAACAGCCATAAAGCGTAGCGAGCAGACAGTGCACCTCCCCCAACCCAGTACTTTCCTGTCCTACCCTTTTCGACCTGTCGGACAACTTTGACACCAAACTGTTTCGCCGTGATGCCATTTTCTTGCACTTTGCCGTCGCTTCTTCCTTGAATGTAGTCTCGGATCCCGTCGTAGTATGAGTTCTCGGGTATTTTTATCGGTGTCATGTTGGTGAAGACGTTGGATTTGACAGCGGCCGTCACAAGAGTTAGGGTCCGAACCCCGAGAGGCGCGAGCTCGAGACGCCATGTTTCGCTCCCGAGGATAGCAGCGGCCTTTGAGCTGTTGTAGATACTTGCAAAGGCTCCAAAAGGAACTAGCCCGCTAACAGATGTATTGTTCACGACATAGCCTTTTGCTTTGATCAATAGCGGGGCGAAAGCCTGAATCATGGCGAGGACTGCCCAATAGTTGGTGTCGAAAAGTCTCTTGCCCTCTTCAATTGACGTATCCAGAGCTGGCATGATCATTAGACTTCCGCTGTTATTGACAAGGACATCGAGCTTGCCACCGGTGACTCTTGTGGCGCTCTCAACAGCCGCCGCGATCGATTCGGAAGACAATACGTCAAGAGTCATAACGGTGACATTCGGTGCTTTGGCGAGAGATTGCGAGATCTTTGATGGTGTACGTGCTGTCGCGAAGACGTGATATCCGTGTTCGTGGAAGGCTTCGGCCAACCCTCCGCCAATTCCACCGGCAGAGCAGCCGGTTATAAGGACTGACTTGAGTCCTGAAGCCATTGAAATATCTAGGTACGAAATTGATCGCGTAATCTTCTGTAGGGTTGAAAGCCGTGGATGGCGACCGTTCTTGACCTGGAGAAGGAATGCGAAGACGCCATGCTACCAGAAGAAGTCACACTACCTTTATACCTGAAGAATTGACTCGTTACGAAAAGGGGGATTGCGAGTCGATTGGACTCGTAATGCATTTCACAAATGAGCTACGCAGGCGTCCTTGCCTATTGATGGATATGGTGTAGATGGGTTTTGATGCTTTAAGAAGCGGCTATGCCTGAAATGGCAAACAATCGAGGGCTTGGCAGGCTGGGTGATTTCGCGCCTCTTTTCGCTTGATCTCACTGCATCAAATTGAGGCGAGGAAATTAAAGGCTCTCACAAGGCCATGTAGGCCGTGTATATCGCCCACATCACGAACCTTTATTTGTTGGGACAGAAAAGCTAGAAAACGTTGCCTACATCAAGTCCAAAAACATGTCAAGATCTCCTAAGCCTAACTCCTAAGTTGGTCTAGTTCTCTTCTCAAAGGTGCCCTCTCATTCCTTTTCGCCCGTCGTTGATTAGCAGGGATGCATTTCATCGTAACAACAGACGTCAAGAAAGCGGATCCGGAGACGCAGAGGCTCATCAGAAGTCAGGTAATGAGGGGGAAGAACCGGGGCAAGTCTCATCGAGCCAAACAACGAGGATCGACAAGTTGGGCAGTTATGGTTGATGCCAAACGAGGTCCACCGGTGCCATTGGATACCTTCATCGAAGCGTACTACAAGTATTCAACTGTTCCCGGAAGAGTCGGTTCGGATCTGTCCTCCTTCGTGTTTGCTGCTGAGATGGATTCGGCCGCGTTTGGGGATGTAGTGAGATGTGGGTCACTCTTGCTCTATGATTGACCGAGGCTAACTTGATGTAAAACTAGTCTTTGAGATGGCAGCGAGAGCATTGTTCCCTCTAGTGATGGTGACTGGATTCAGTCACAAGGACATGGCGTGGTTTGATCCACTGAAATTCGACGCTGCTTATCTTCACGTAACCGTCTTCGCGGCCGAGGTCTTCATGGACAAGTTATTAGGTCGAGAATATCCTACCACGAACCAAGATGCCACTGTGCATTTTTTGAAAGGTGTTCAAATCCTACGCAAAAGGCTTTTACTGGGGGATGAGAACACCAAACCCTCGGATTCTACAATAGCGGTGGTTTTGACCTTGGCCGTAAGTGCATTTTTTATGGGTGAAGATGGGGCCTTCAAGCATCATATGGTGGGCCTTCGCAAGATGGTCAACCTTAGAGGAGGCATAGCTGCCTTCAGAGGCAGCAAGCTTCTCACGGAAATGTTCAGGTAGGCAGCAGCCATTCATTGCCCTGTTAAAATTTCGCCGGATCCAGAAGCACCTGATTGTTGCACAGATGCGATATAAGCATGGCAATGCAAAGTGGATCAGAGCCTATCTTCTTCAACAATCCTCTTTCAGAACCCGTTGTGCCTTATCCAGACCAGGAGCTTTTGTCAATTCGGAATAGTTTTTGGGTCACCGGCTCTCAACATGACTCAGAAAGCTTGCTCCACAAGATGGATGCGAGTCTAGTCGAAGCCTGGAGAGTCCTGGAGAGATTCTGTTCAATCGTCAATCTCGCCGTCGAAACCCAACGAATGCTTTCCCCGGGACTCCTCTATGATACTATGGCTTCAGTCATGTATCACCTTCTCCATATGAGCTTTGAGACAGGCTCGGTTGACGAAGCAGTACGGCTCAGCCTATTAGGGTTGACTTATAATGTTTTCTTAAAGTGGCAGTATCTGAGGTTGCCCTATGTTTACTTTCCCTCTATTTACAAAAATTGCCTTCGAGACCCCAAACTTGCCGATGGGGCTTCCTCCCAGATCATGCTTTGGTTTCTGATGGTTGGCGCCGTCTCGGCATTTACCATATCTGACCACCTATGGTTGAAGGATTGCTTACGAGAACGCATCGACATATGTCAAGTGAAGTCGTGGAACGAGATGCGGGGAGTCTTGAAGTCGTTCATGTGGATTGGCCTGCTACATGACAAACCAGGGAAGGAAGTCTTTGATTCCGTCTTATCGTCGTCGTCGTCTACTCTGACCACTCTACGCTGAGAATCGACATAGTTGCTGGTCCATCTCGACAATCTCAGATCTGAATTGGTATCTGGATGTGGGATGCTGACACAAGTGCTGTCAACCATGCTGTCAACACCTGTCACCCCAACGGGCCTGAGCAATGATTACGAAACTCTTTGGGCTATAGCATGGTCTAGCTAGGTCAGGAATTGTGGACGCAGTTGAGGAGAGAACTATTTTCAGACAGCAGGAATCTCTCTCAGAGAGAGCACGGACGAACGTTTAATGTCGGTCACCTATGGAGTTTGAAAGCAACGAAACCAGCAACAAGCTGAATTCTCCAAGACCAAAGCGACAACGGGTTCGTGAAAATTAGCGACGCTGTCGCGCTCTTATGCCTGGAAAATCTCGCAGAGCTTGAGAGCCAGATACAACAATAACATGCCATCGGTCAGGAAGCCGACATGCAAAAGTGCTGCGTTTACTGAACTCCAAGTCGAGCGCATTATCTGTGGCTTGTTCCTGGCATCGGATACGTCCCTGAGACTGTCTCATGGAGCCTATCCGAGTTTTGAACAGCCCGTTGTCTAGGCGGCGTGGCAGTATGGCCGTGACTTTGAGATTGAGTTGATTTGTAGGGGACGCCCTCGAGGACCGATTGCAATGGATCGAGCTCGAAAGTGGATGTGCTCATAATTATGACATAGAAATACTAGGACAGTCGGTCAGGCACCCCAGGTGTGGCCTCCCCTGTGAAGAAACATGTATATTGTGTCGCCAATTGGCCTCATTAGCTATTCGTCTTCGATGATCTCCAAAGCTGTTGTAATCAAATGTCAGGCACAGCTTGAGGTGAGAATCAAGTTCAGTGTCCCCGATGTCTCGTCTAGAGGGAGAAAGAATGAAACACTGATACATGCCTTCGTCAAAGTATGTCTGGAAAAGTGGGCTTCGCTTGATCATCTCCAGCGGTGGTGGACCAAGATAACCGAAATACAGGACTACTGTACTGCCAATGGGAGAACGTATTGATTGTGGATACGATCGACTGGATCGAAAGATTTCTCCCTATGATAGTGAATACTATGGGTTCCCGGCTTTAAAGGCTCTTTCTTCTTCTGCTTACCATGAGCCAGACCGACCAGACATGGACGGAAAGGCTCCAGGGAAGGCTTCAAACCAACACTTTGCTCATCAAATTCTATAAGAATTTCGCTGTGATGCAGTTAGCCGGAATATCTTGCGAATTTTGAGTTGGTAAGGCGACCTAGCTAATAGAATCGCCTCACGTAAAGTCGGGATATGAACGCCCTCAATGCCCAATCCACCTCGGCCTCGTCGCTATCCTTCACCTACGTCCACTCCTAGAATAGTCCGTAACCTAAGCATCTCCGGCATCAACGCCGCCTAAACTTAGAAGAGGCAAACGAGTCCGCAAATGGACTGCTACACAAGTTAAGTCACGGCAACAGGGTTTTCTACCAAGTCACAAGAGGCGGCGGCGAGGTCTAGAATAGAACGAGAGCGGCAAGAATAGACATCACTGTGCAAGACTGTGGCATGGAGACTGAGGTCACCTAAATTTGGTGGCACTGGACTCTAACAGTCCCATCAGGCGAAGTCGAGGGTACACCAGATCGAGGCTGCAGCGATGGGACTGAATATATATAAAATGTCTCTTGAAGGCGCTCCCGATACTGAAACACAACTATCCTTTTTGATCCTCTTGGAACCGTAGTCTGAGAGAGGCTTGCTTCCTGTCACTGTTCTCTAGCATGGTAAACACGACTCCAAACTGGACACAGACATAGCGAACGCCAGCTGACTTGCAAAAAAAAAACCCCCTACGAATTTGTTGAAAAATATCCCCAGCCGCTGCAGCAATCCAATCATCAGATTGCTGAAGGAAAGAATCCTCACGTCAGTTATGTGGAATCCTTTTTGTCCAGGCCCAATGCATCCACAGGTTTAATTCTCCCTCACAGAAGTTAAGGTGATCTGGTAATTGAGATTAAGTACTTGACCACCAATCCACATCTCATCATTTTTGTCCAGGGGTACGGAGCCGCATCCACCAGACACTGATCTACAAGAAATTCGCAACTCCATTGCTATGCAATCTCGACGTACGAAAATGTGTGCGACAAGGAGTACTCCAGTCCAGCTAAGCATTTGTTCTTGTGCTGGAATTTGGCCTACAGCAGGCCAAGTGAGTCTTGGGTATCGATCTCGAAGGCGTCGACCTTGCTGCAAGGGCTCCATCTCCACTCTCACTCTACTGATGGATTTGGGAAGCCCAACCAGAAAAGTCTATCTCGTCGATGTGTATATTCTCCGGGGCACAAAGCGTTCAATGCTTCAGGTGTCAAAGGGAAGACCCTAAAGGATGACCATCAGGACGAGAAGATCCCGAAAGTCTTCTTTCATGATCGCAACGATTCAGATATCTTGTTTACTCATTTCAGCGTGGCCTTGCAGGGAGCGGAGGATGTTCAGCATATAGAGAGTGCCACGGGGAGGACTACGGCATCCAGAAAGTTCTTGCGTGGTCTGGCTAAATCTCTAGAGAATACTTATGTGCTCTACTGGGTATGAATGCCACCTAGCGAGCTGGAAACAGGCAAGGGAGGACGGGGAGCGACTGTTCAAAGCTGAACATGGCGGCTCGTATGAAGTTTGCAATCAGCGCCCGATCCCCGGGGACATTATTGCTTAATGTTGGTGATGTGCAGGAGCTCGCTGAGTTACGCGGTAGGTTCTGGGCAAGGCAAACTTTTCGATGGCAAGACCTTGTGAATGAAGAATCAAAGGAGCGTGTCCTGGCGTCGCAGAGCCCAGAATACCAGCCCCACAGCTCAGATAGAGTGTTGGCTCCGTGAAGCGAAGAGCAGAATACGACTTTGGATCAGTGGAATTACGGGCCTCGCCGCGATTACTTCGATGAGGATCTCGACCCACACGAAGATTGCGACCGATATGATTTTGAAGACTGGACGCGGACGTTATGGCAGGGGCCTCCGTCATGATTCCAAGATGGGTCCATGTCGAAGCGAACGTGCTGTACAAAGAATTGGATGGGCGGTAGGCGTGGATTCACTTGTGGTGATTGAGATCAGCAGGGGAAGGTTTGATGTGGAAGCGCAGCCAGTTCGGTCACTTTCTTACGGGGAGATCGAGCACAATGTATGGTGGCAGTGCGGGTCCTGGTACCAGCAAGACCCTGCTCCGTCGCAGAGGGTGACATAAGATGCACGAGTCCCAATGTCTTGTGGGATGAATTATCCTTCTTTCATTTCATGCTGAGATGGAGAAACTAGGGAAAGTCCCAGATCCAATTCAGTCGTCAGCGATCGTACTTGATCCTCCGCCTTCAATCTCACTCAGCACCCTCGACCCCAGCACATTGCCTTCGGCATCCTGATAGATAGCAACGATCGAACTGAATCCGTTGAATGGCGTGTACGAATATTCCAACTCCCTTGCACTCTGACCGTTGAACAGGACGGCCCGCTCGTGCCCTGTAAATGTCATGTCGTGCCAGTATGAGCCGACCACCTGGGACGAGAAGACGGAGCCATCGTTGTGCAATTTCTGGTCAACGATATTGCCCGCCTGGTCGAGGATCCGATTGGTGTGCGTGTTGCCGCTGTAGTCGTTGACCGAATAGAGGATGCCTTGGTCGAGGAGCACCGACCGGGCGGACAGGTCGCTCGTTGATGTGGAGGGACTGCTGCTGCTCGTGCTGCTGCCGCCGAGGGTATTGTTGAGCAGCGAGCCGACATCGGATCCTAGTGTGGCAATCACAGGGTTCAGATCAATTGAGTTGAGTGTATCGTTGATCATCAGCACCAGGTTCTCCAGTCGTGCCTCGAGTTCAACTCTCGCCGACACGTTCTGGATCGTCAACTGCACGGCATTGATGCTCAGATCGACACCGGCATTGAATTGCAGCAGAGACAGCACTTGGGCGTCGATGTTGATTTTGGCCGTCAAGTTCTTCACCGTGATGTCGATTTCGCCGACCGAGACGCTCGCATTGAGGAAGACATCGGGCGGAGTGCTGGCATTGGACACAGCGCCGTTCGAGGTGTCGGTCTCGTCGGTCTCGTAGACTGCTGAGTCCGTGTCGTTGCCCGTTACACCGAGTGAGTAGCCTGTATAGCCATCGCTGGAGGAGAGCGTCTGGGAGGATGTGAATCGAATGAGTGCAAGAAGCAGCGACCACAAAAGCATGGACACCATCACAGGCTGAGGAATGGAATCGTCGCAAAGAGCGTCATCAAGAACAGAGAGAGAGAAGACGCTCTCATTCAAATGCTGACGGAGATGGTAGGCATTCTACGAATTACTGCAGAACCGTGGTCGCAATGCCCCTCCTATTTTGTCGCTTTGAAAGCTTCAATTTCCAGACTCACCAGTTTTTGAATTCTCGAGGGGTTACTTTCGGCATCCCATTTGGTGTTTCGAGCAGTCGGTTCGCGCGACATGGGGAAAGTCCGGTTTTGCGCACGGCCTAGTCCAGGGGAACCCAGGACGTTCCCGCACTTGCAATCTCGGCAGATCAGTCCTATGCCGCAATGGGCCGTTGAAACCTGGGGAGCCATCAGAAGCCATGCAGAAAACCGGTTTGATGGCAGAGCCTCTGCAGGGATCTGCGCAGATCTTCCACACAAATTTCGTCCAGTGTGAAACCCAACAGCACCATTGCGGCCCACAAGAGAGCGAAAAACTTTCCTGGACATGGGAAATTCGCGGTTTGGCGATGCTTGCTCGAGAAATTGGCATGGCCAACATGTGGGATTCTCTATGAGGAGGAGTGAGGCTGGGCTGATGATATAGATTGCGCGATGTGTACCGATTCCTGCCTCTTTCTCCTCCATGACCAGGAGGGAACACGATGTCGCGCTCAATGTTCCGGCTTCTATCGCTCCTCTACTTCTTCCTGCTGCATCAGCAGGTTCTGGCGCAAACGACCACCTCATCGACCCCCGGCGGGAGTGTCAGCACCACACCATCAAATTCGGCGACACTGACACCGAGTCCAGCATCGTCTTCCTCTACACCTCCTGATGTCTACCTGAACGTACCAACTCTCTCCGTCGGTCGCATTGAGCTTGATGTCGACGACCTGCGGGCAGACATCAATTTGAATGCCCAAGTCGCGTCCCTGGTCACCCTCAATGCTGGCGTCGCCCTCTCCATTCAAGAAGTCAACCTCACCATTTCGGATATCGATGCAGAGCTTGAACTGATCGTCCGTCTGGGCCACCTAGTCGACATAGTGAACCGAGTCTTCGAATCATTGGACCTCAACCCTCTCCTGATCTCTGCCATCAACAATGTCACCTCATTGCTCGAGCCAATCGTGGGGGCTATTGACGGTCTTCTCGGTTCCATCACACAAGGAGGAACAACACTATCATTCTTGATAGACAATCTAGGAAATATCGTCCAGGAAGTCAACGGAGTGAGCACAATCGTTGGAAATTACCTGACAAACATGACCGACACGGGTGTCAGTCAGACATTATCTGGTGGCCTCATTGAGAAGACTTATTCATATGCTCCGCTCAATGCGTTGGTGGATATCGTTTTCAACGCAGCTGGACAAGTTGTTCAGGCATCCGTCCAGAAGCAGAGCGGAAGTGGTGGCAGCACCACGACAAGTTCTACGTCGGCGTCAAGTACCACCCCGGCGCCTTTTTCATCCACCAGCAGCTAGCAATCACAGAATACCGGTCAGGAGACAACGCCAACCAAGTCGACTACAAGCGGAAGATCGTTAACGAGGCCGACGAAACGGCCCGGCCGGGGTGGTCACTCGTTCTGATTTCGAGCACTATTCTGCGTGTCCGGCAGTGTTGCAACTCTTATGATCCAGGTCATGACCAAATCGAAATGCTTCAAAAGCTCTACATCGCGGAGGAAATGAAAACGGAATGTATTTTGGGACGAACTTCATGATCCAGGAAACAGTGTCGGCTTCATCGCTTGCCGCGCAACAGAATACATGGACCAACTTGGGCTCTAGGATATTAATCTCTGGGACCTGATCCATTCTCTGGTTTTTTTCGTCCGAGCCGGGAGAGCTTTGGCAAACGAGTTACACTGCAATGACAAAGAATGGTGACAGTATTCGGAAACTCACGAGATGACCCGGAGATGAGTGCCGCTGAAAACCAAGTCCACCAACCTTCAGGCGAATTCGTTCTTTTGCCCCAGATGTACTAGTTATAATGGTACCACTTGTGCTTGTTTTCACTGCCTGCCTTCATGGCGGGAATCCAAGTAGAGTCCACCTTACCACCTCCACGATATCGCTACGTGCGTCGTATGTACGCGTATGAACCAGATGTAGCCTGCGAGCGGCACAGCCTTTTCCCGCGTCGCCGAATGGGAGTGTTGCCCCGAGTCTCGATCGAACCCCTCTGCTGTGGGTCCTGAAAAGGGGCAAGGCTGCCGGTGTGAAAGCTGTGAGCATGTGATAAAAAGGGGATGGCTCCCTGGTTCGACCACGCGCCTCTCCACCCCCTTTTTGTTCACTTTCCGGTTGTCTGGAAAAATGGCATCCTTCCCAGTACCGGTCCTCTTCACTGATATCTCGAGTGTTAGCAAAATTCTTTGGTCTTACTTCCCCTCAAGCTACGGTACATCATAATCACGCGCACTCTTCAGGACAATGGGCACGAGAGTAGGCTGACAGCAGCTTCTCTTTCCAAAGAACGCCACGAAGACCCAGTCATCAGAGCAGATGTTCTTTTTTGCCAGCAACATACTGACATCGAAAATAAAGGGATAGATAACTACAGTACCCCGAGGCTACGCATACCACCCTTGTACTTACATGTCAAACATCGGGCTTGCAGACGTTCCGCTGTGTGCTGTTTGCGTCATTAACTAGAGCATGTCGACACTCGTTCACAGTATCAAAGTCTGGCTTTCACAAACATGTCCCTTCCTATTGCAGCAATATAAAATCCATCGTGGACCTGAGTGGACATTTGTATGATACCAAACTTCGGAGCTCGGGACCAATGTGTGTGCCGACAATCCCGTCTGATACTCGTACAATGCAGGTTTGGGTCAGCTGCCGGAGAAAGTCTGACAGGGATTGCTGATTCTCTCTCCACGATCCGCCTCGGCTCAACGCAGGGCGATATGGCTCAATGGCCCTTCCCCACATTGAATCTGACGGCTAATCGACGATTCACAGTTGACTATTTGCCATCCGAACTTACATGCCGGCATATAAATGGTTATATTGTCGAAAGTTAATTTCGACATTGACATTGAAATTGGTTCTTCGCCAGCGAAGTTGCGATAGAAGTCTTCTAATATAACCGGAGAATTCCTTCTAATCTCTCATTTAAGAAGACAAAGTAAGCGGCACTGAAGGCTTGGTCACTTCTTCACCATGGCACCAGGTTTTGACCTTGACAAGCTGCCGGGCAGTTTGCCTTCGCAACTAGTCCCAGAGGATGTCGATGTAGAAATAGTCCAAAAGTCGGCTCAACAAACACTGGACAATTTGGGCGCCAGTGGTCTGCATAGTTCAGCATTGTGGAGGGACTGGCTCGCGCTCACAGGTCAGATTCGAACATTCTACAGCTCTGAAAAGATTGCGGAGTTGTGGAACGGGCAAGTCAAATCCCAGCACGTCACGGATATTGAGACGAAGGCTGGTCGTATCACTAAACCCGTTCCGACGAGTTCATGGGTCGACATCCCGTTCACTTTCACCACGAAGCAAGAAAGCGGACTGGTCGGCAACTGTACAGGTACCGCCTCGCTGACCCCAGATGAAGACGGGAAATGGAAAATCTGGATGCTCGTGACAGTTCTAGAGAATTTTGCTGACCAGGGACACCCCGATATTCCTCGGGCGGTGGATGGCGCGCTGGGCAACGGCATCGTCAACGGCGTCAATGACCGCCAGAAGAGATCAGAGGGCGAATATCATTTTGATGTGGTAGTGATCGGGGCAGGTCAATGCGGCCTCGCCGTTGCCGGCAGGCTTGCCGCCCTTGGGGTTGACTATGTGCTTCTAGAGAAGCGGCCTGCCGTGGGAAAGAATTGGACTCAACGATACGAGTCGGTGAGACAGCATACCGTGCGCGAGTACAACAATCTTCCCTTCGAGCGTACATGGAAACCCAACGACCCATTATTGCTTCCTGGCAAGATCGTCGCAGAAGGTTTTGAGAACTATGTTAGAAAATACAGCATCAATCTGTGGACGAGCGTGGACACCACAGGAGCAACCTGGGTTCCAGAGAGCAGACTCTGGACGCTGGATGTCACGGTCAACGGAAACGAAAAGCGAAAGCTCGTCTGCCGCCACCTTGTCGTCGCCACCGGTGCAGGTGTAAGTGTCGACAACGACCCGAAGTATCCCGGAACCGACCAGTACCAGGGCACGCTGTTGCATTCAGGGGCGTACAAGCATAGCCGGGATTGGGCAACCAAGGACGGCATTGTCATTGGATCAGGTACTACGGCGCATGATATTGCTGAAGACATGTATCGAGCAGGTCTGCGGTCCGTCACCATGATCCAGCGCAACAAGACCGCGATCTACCCAATTGAGTGGATTGTGAAGGGGCAACAGGGTAAGAACCTCCACGCCGTGCAATCGTTGAGGCTTTGCCGACTAACAAGCGTGGAGGCCTCTACAATAATAACATCCCAACTGCCGATGCCGATGCCTTGGTCGCCTGTCGCCCCAATAAGATTCTGCGTGACATTCTGAAGGTAATCCACGAGGCTGCCGCAAGCCAGGAGCAAGACCGTTTCGACGACCTCGAGCAGGCTGGGTTCCGGGTTGACCGAGAGACACCCTTGATGGACAACATCTTGTCGCGCTACGGAGGGTATTATATTGACATTGGCGCTTCGTCCCACATTGTGAGAGGCGAGATCAAGGTGAAATCCGGTGTGCCCATTACCACGTTCACTTCCAAGGGCCTCAAATTCGAAGACGGAAGCGAGCTCCAGGGAGATGTAGTGGTGGTTGCCACCGGGCAGGACCACGACTATCGAAATCAGGTCGCAGAGGTTGTTGGAAAGGACTTTGCGTCGAAATTAAGTGAATTCTGGGGACTTGATGAAGAGGGGGAAGTTCGGAACGTCATGAAGCCAGCAGGTAAGTTTGCAATTCACAGAGTTCTCGACGAGCCGTGCTGACCCCAGATAGCCCCGGGGTTCTGGATGTTTGGGGGCACCGCAGCTCAAGCACGTTGGTGGTCTCGGTTCGTGGCTCTCTCCATTCAATCCGACGTGCTAGGGAAGCCGCTTGAGGGTGTAAAGATAGCTGGGTAGGAAGCGTATCGAAGGCACATACCAGGCCCGAGCGGGAGCTGAGCTTGAATGTAGGTCTTGCCGCTTCTGTTGAACCCATGGGTGTCAGGAATAGGTTGATTGATTGATTGAGAACATCTATCTGGAGTGACAACGAGCGTTTAAATAGGTGACAGGTTGTGGTAGTGCCAAGACCTAACCTATCTCCCTAAGCCAACCTAGTTTAGTTAGGCTAACAGCCTGCCAACAGCCTCACTAGCCTGATTCTCAGCTAGCCTATTTTGGAATGCTCAGCGGTCCTCCAGGGCGCTCAACGCGGAGAGAGACTTGGTGTGACAGGATGTTGAGGCGGCGGGGGACCAATCTCCAGCATGTCGCGACCTTCTGACTGAAATGGAAAAGACGACCTACTCGTGATATCCGAGCAGCCTCCAATCAAGAATATGATGACAGAGTACGGGCTTTGTATCAGGCGAAGGAAGTCGCACACAATACAATAGCACAACTCGGGGATTTTCACCACCCAAGCTAAATAGCACAAGTCATCCTGAAATTAACAGAGCTTCAATCGTTCCACCCTTTGCCACCCACCCCTTCAAACAGGGCTGAGACTCGAACCTCATTCTCATTGATAAGCCTCGCTCAAGAGGTATGGCTTCCTCGTCCCGAGGTCCAGTACCATCTGTCCAAACAAGCCGTTCGCCCAGAAGAACCACGGCCGCGTCCAGTCACTCGCGTTCCAGATATGGACGCTCTCATGGATCAGGCCCAAACCGTCCGTGCCGCCGACCAGCTGGCGCAGCTCGACGCGGATGGAGGATCACAGGTTCCGCATGCTGGAAGCCATGGTCGGCGCGAGTGGGTTCTGCAGGTTCAGCATGATATCTGCACAGAGGCCGAGGTAGTGCGAGAACATCATGTTCGCAGGTATGAATAGCTGGTAGATGCACGAGTCGTCCGAAGGGTGAAAAGAAGCTTCCAATCAACCCCGTGCCGCCCATGACGGGATTTCCGCGGTACAGGTTCGAGACGGTCTCGGTGGCCGAGTTTGCGGTGCGGTTCCATGTATACGGTTGATCGAGCACACGGCCGTCAGAATCATATGTGCCCATTGTGAGGTCGAGAACTGTATTCACGTTCGACAATGCTGTGGGGGTCTTTGGTAGGAGAGATTGAAGCTGCCAGCTGAGAAAGGTCCATGATACCCAGTGAAGTAGACAGCTGGGTCCAGGCAAGTGTAGTTGACTTCCTGAGCGACTGAAACAGCAATAAGGAGAACGAGGCAGATATTCAAAGACACCAGAGACAGCATCGTGGCATGCAATGAGACAAGGTCTTGATGGAGAGATGCTCGCACTCTTCGCCTGCAATTGGAACTCATTAGGCTTTGCACTTGTGATGACGACTCATTTTCATCTCACCCTCCACTCACCTTATTAAGGTCCTTCTCCTGCTGAAGGATCGCCCCCGTCATGGGTTCGGATAGTGACTGACACTCAGTGAAGCCAGCGATGCGGGGGAGAAGCAGTGGTCCCTGCGTGGATTCACCGCTTCGTCCGCTATTGGAACATGATCTGCGCCGTGACAACCATTGCGGGGGATTCTGGAGATTCACAGAGACAGCAGACACGGTCAATTACCATCCCTCCGGAAACAAAATGAAGCAGTTATCAAAGACGTTTCCAGGGACAACAATCCGAGGCCTTAACTGTCAGCTTCGAATTTGCCTCTGTTGAAAGGGAAAACAGCTGAGAATAGACAGTCGGTCCTCCTTTCGAAGCTGGTAGGATGGTGCGGCCATGGCCACTTCACGGCTCGGTATTATGGTATCTCACTCAAGCTCAAGTTCGACCAACTCAGCTCCCTCAAAGAAGGCCTCTCGCACATTTCGACAGATCCCTACCCGCCGGAAAACAGTCACCCAGGTATCACTCCTAGTGTTACTGTCCGTTCCGGTTTCCCGCCGCCTGCTGAACTGGACCAAAAGCATCGTCTTCTGGCCTATTTGCAAGCCATACAAATCCCACTCCATGCCGGCTGCAACGTGAATTTCGTGGCTGTCGCTATTGGTGTTGGCGTTCAAGGGAAGGAGATAGTCCAATTGCCCTTCGATAGGTTGCTTGTTCGGCTCATATATGACGATCTGGCCATTGTCTTGGTTTCTTGCGTGAACATGGCGAGCAATGTTCTTTGAAAGGTCGTACTTGTTCTTACCGCCACGCCCTGTTGTGATCTCGGACCAGTCGATGCTTTCCGAATCCCGGTTCATGACTTGTCGCAAACGACCTCTCACTAAAACAAGTTTCTTTTTTGCTCCCTCCTGGCATTCAAGAAGGACGTTGGCCCCATTCCCAGGTTCACTGGAATTACGTCTCCACTTAGAAGCTTCAAGCAACTCAAAGTCGTTACTTCGTTTGAAGTCCTCCTTGATGCTAACGTGAGTCCTGGCAGGGAGGGATGCCCAAGACCAGCTCGGGGCGATTTCGGCCAGAGCTTCGCACGGATCTGCAGCTGTCCGGACTGACCACGCCAGGTCTTCTGCAAAGGTGTCGCGCCAAAGCCCTGCTAGATATTCCTGTTGCAGAATTTTGTTGTCTTGGGTGATATAGGTCGAAAGATATAGTGCGGCCAAGCCAGATATCGCCGGAAGTCTGTCAGTCGGTTTCGTTATGGCTCGTGGACAATAAGCCTCCACTAGGTCCTTCCATTCCCGGTGTAAGCGAACCCTCTCCCCCGCAAAGCTATAGTTAATGAATATCTGAGCCTCGCTCATCTGCTTAAATCCGTCTTCACGTTCAAAAGGCCTGCTGCCGAGATCGTGCTTTGCTGTACTGCGAGTGGCAGTTTCTGTGTGCTGTTTCTCAACGCAAGACCAGTAGACTCTCTGACCGCAGTAGTATACCAACCTAGGCGAGAGCCGTTCCTCTTGCAGAGTCCACGCGCGTTTCGACAGCGGTGCGGTTGCTCTAACCTCGTTGAGACTCATGTTATAGTTGATGAGCCACTGACCTTCGAAGTAAAAGGGCACAACGCGGTACGTCCAAGCCTTCCGATCCCACAGTAAGCGATCCCTTGAACTTGTGCTGGAACAGGCGCAAAGAGTAAAGACGGCGTTGCCGTAGATAACATGCATCCTCGAAGCCTCTGCGTCCCAATCTTCGCCACCATCATGAGTGCAAGCTTGGCAGCCATTGCCTTCACAATCATCGGCACCATCTCCTTGACGATCGCTGCATTGATTCCCCTGGATTTTTTGAGCAATGCAAACTTGATCAACCCATAAGTATTTATATCCGATCGCCTCCACCAAGTCCAAAGCCTCTCGTATCGTTTTCGGCAGCGCGGACTTCTCGAATGAGACCTTTCGCTTGTCCCGATTGCACGGCGTCGTCCTACCCTTTGAATGTCCCTCGCCCCAGCAGTAGCTCAAGGCGACGTAATCACGCTTATCATCCTTTGGCAGCTCTGAGGTATCAACCAATCTCAAAGTTGTGTCTGAGATAATCTCAATAAGCCGCCTGGGATGCTCGTCGGACCGTGTGAGGTTGCTGCACTCGTGTCCTTGACGACAGTCTTGCAGCCAAGATTTGATTTGAGGGACCGCCGATCCCAATGGGTCATTTCCAAGCATTGAAGGGTTGATATTGGCCGTTAGCGCAATATTGACCAGCATAACGCTTTCATGCGATACTCCGAGACGGACTTGTAGCGTCGGCTGCAGACGAGATGTCCTCTCTGCTGTGGAATCTCCTCCCAACAATCTGACATAGACAGGGTCATCTCTTTTCTCGAGCCTCTCAACCTCGTCGCCGGTGATTTGTGATAGAAGTAAAGCTTGCCGAACAACTCTGCAGCCCCTACACTTGTCGTGCGCACATTGCTGCAGGTCGCTGTAGCTGGCATGAAGTTTCATGAAGTCCGTATCCCTTCTGCCCCTCCTTCGTGCTTTGCGTACTCCTCGCTCGATTTCTATGAAATTAGAGCATCGAGGTTGACTCTGGCCATTTGGCTGCAAGTCTTTGGATCCATTCTTCCACCACTTCAGCATCTTTGTGATGGCCTTAGGCTGAAGGCGGACGATTGGCGCTTGTAGTACAAATTAGAGAACCAAGAGAGTTAATAGAGCTCGCTTTATTCTGGAAATATGAATTTTCAGCAGCAGGAAGTTCAGTCGTTGTGTTGAAAGGTCATCTCCAGAGGTGAGGAGACACCGCCACCGTACAGCCTCGTCGCCTTGGGCCCAGCGCTGGCGGTTTCAGATGACGGGGTGAGGCGGTTAACTTGCAAGCTAGGCTGCAGCCTCCCGTGCAGCTTAGGATCTAAGGCTGAAAGAGGGGGTCGACAGTGCTCCGATACATATCAAGATGTACAGTACGCTGTCGGCCAGCCGTAGGGGGCAGATCGGAGACTCTGTCAATGCATGCTGTTCTCTATCTACATACCCTGTACAAGGAGAAGAAGCGACTGCTCTGGTCGGTGGGCCTAGCTACTCGAATATCTGTACTTAGGCACGCGCCGCGGGAGGGGTTTAGGGCTGGTGAGGCGCTACGGCCCCTTAGCTAACCTACCCAGTACTGGTGCAGGCGATGTCTACCTATGGAGCATGTCTGTGTGCACAGTGCTGCCGTTTTTGTATCTTCTTTCCCCCACAGTCTTACAGTAAAGATCATCGCGACAAATAGCATGGAATCCAATGACCAATATGTCAATCGTGACATTGACCCGCTATCCTTAAGAGTTAAACGAGATTCTCATTCTAAGACGCCCCCTTCCAAGTTCATCTCCTCCATCAATCGTCCCAGCTCAACAACTGCCGGGTTTCCTCTCTGAATCGCTTGAAGTTGTCATAGATCGCGGCCACATCAATTAGTCTACAAGGATCATTGCGTTAGCTCCTTCGCGACGCAGCGTACAGGATTCGGTGCAAACAGACACGGCAAGGACACCAAAAATGCATGGCACAATAAAAGGTATACTCTCAAATGCCGCTCGACCCCAAAGGAAGGCCAGGAACGCTGTAGCGCTAGCAAATATGCCGCCCAGGATTGTGCTGAGATAGAATGCAGTTTTCAGGTTGAGAGCTTGCTTGTCTTCATAGCCCGGTTCAGGGACGCTGTCTGCAATGGTGCGAAACCTAGAGGAGATGGTTCCAACAATAGTGATGTTGAAGCAAGCCTGATGGGGAGGGTCAGAATCCGCAGTACTAATCTTTGCCGCGTCCTATGTAGAACCCCCCGGCAATTATTGCGGTCGGCCATGGCGAGAATCACTCACCACTGCAAAGGAACAAAAGCTCGTAAACATCCAAATGGGCTGCGAATCGAAGTGGTAAAAAGGGCCGATCAGAAAGGACGTGAAGGAAGTGATGAGAGCACTAGAAAGGAACATGACATTTGCGCCGATACAGGCATATTGAATCAGGCTCCCCAGGCCCTGGCCGGAATTGAAGCTTGCAATCACGGTGTCCATGTCACTTCTATACAAAGCGTTCAAAGAGGAGATGAAGAGTTCAGATGTGCAATAAAGCAGGTGTTGAACCAGGCTGAGGAAGGCATTAATAGTACATATCTTGTTCCCAGCATGGAACTGCGCCTCATTGTGTCGTTTGAGGTTTCAGGGACATTGTGGATGATCGGCACCAGGGGGCTTCATGAGGCAGTAAGGCGCCCCGAGTCCCTGACGGACAGGGATCATAGGGGCCAGGTCAACGGACGGGCTGCGCCGTACTGGGTACCAAGTCTGGACTCTGTCGTTCTCATTTCCAACAAGTTGAATGGACGTGGTTCTGTCGGAATGGTTTGATTGTGGGAGGTATTGAAGGGCCATTTCATCAATGCGAATACGACTTCAAGAAGCTCAAGAGCCAAACCAGTGTCCACAACGATCACGTATATGAATTGTGCGGCAAGCCGAAATGAAAAATAATTGGTACACTCAAAAGCTCCTCCGCTGTTAGAACAGTGGCCTTCGTTGGTAATGAGCATTCCATTTACCTTGGGAAATAGTGGCCCTGTGTCATTCATACTATACTGATAATTATATTCGATATAGCGGCCCCTTTGACGATATTGAGCACTCTTGACGTATTCCGTGACAGACTATTATTGAATCCGGCTCGTCGGCAAACATGACCGTCCTTTTCCGCCGTCGATCTTCAATGGCGATGGGCGACGTTCGGACTTCGGCGAGCCTTCCAGGCCTCCACCAACAATGTGAATGCTACTCTGCATATGGACATAACGACATAATAGCTCCTCGCTTCGTCCACTGCGCTTGCTTGGTAAACTGCGGCGGTCAGTCTCATACCGCATTTTGATACATTTTTATGCTGGATGTCCCCGGCTCCGTTCCCTATTCGAAGACAGTTCCACGGCGAGCTGCATCTGGATTTGACCACGTTGGCGCTTTGGACCTTACAAAAAGACCTGCAAGTTTCGATATTCACCACTATCGCCAATCCGGGGTTTTCTCTCCTTTCCAGTTCATATTTATTTATCATCGTACCCGCTCATAGACTTCCGCCTGTCTGCTGTACGGAGGCGACCAAAGCAACGATGACCACATCACAAACAATGACCATCTCGCCTGCTGCGCGGGAATCTCGTCCCCCACAAACCCCGGCGGAGACATTCGAACTGAGTCTGAAAACACCGACGAAGTCGCTGCGAGAACTCACGCGCCGGGTGGTCCAGGGCGGCAAAGACTCCTTGCCAACCACAGCAGGCGGTCATGCTTCATCAGACGAAGAGGACAACGTTCGGAACGAGGTTCCTCCTCCGGCGACGGCTCAGCCCGTCATCCAGCGCTGGAATATGCCCAGGGGAAATATTGGACGTCTAGGATTTGCCTTCTTCTCATTCATCGTCACGGGGCTCAATGATGGTGCTGTGGGCGTATGAAGCTTCTGGCTCCCCTTTCCGTTGACATAGATATGCTAATACACGTTCATGACAGGCCCTAATACCCTACGTGCGTGATTTGGTGCCTTTTTGCTGTCCTTGAACGGTTGCTCACATTCATACAGCTCGAGACGTACTACCACCTGAACTACACCACTGTTTCCCTGATCTTCCTCACTCCCTTTGCAGGCTACTCCCTTGCCGCCTTTACCAATGCCACCATACACACGAAGCTCGGCCAGAGAGGCATCGCCATCCTCGCGCCTTTGTGCCATATCGCAACCTATGCAGTGCTGTCCGCTCACCCTCCTTTCCCCGCACTGGTCATCATCAACACTGTCTCTGGATTCGGCAATGGACTCACTGATGCTTGCTTCTGCGCCTGGATTGGAGCCATGGACAAAGCCAACGCTGTGCAGGGCTGTAAGTGCGACCTCCCATTGCACGCGAGACTTTGACTGGCTAACACTTAGTCCAGGCCTCCACAGCTGCTACTCCCTAGGTAATATACAGTTTCATCTTTTGCCATTCCAGACAATACATATGTATCATGTTTTGTATTCTGGAACAGAGAATTTTATCTTAGATGGGTACTCACCACGTTCTAGGAGCTCTATTTGCGCCTCTAATTGCGACGTCCATGATTGTTCATGCGAAGCTGCCTTGGTACACGTTTTATTACTTCATGGTGAGTGGGACAAACTGGCGAACGACAAAGCACACTCCTCAGAAGAAAGGGTGATTGATATTGGATGAGAAATGTTCACGCTAACGTGCTGTGCCTTGCATGAACAGACCGGCGCTTCGGTCCTGGAGTTCTTCGGTCTCAGCCTGATGTTCTGGCATAAGACGGGCGAAGTGTATCGGGTCGAACATCCACGGGACACTGAGGCCACGGGCGGTCGCACGAAAGAAGCACTCAAATCCAAAATCACCTGGATCTGCTCTGCATTCTTTTTCACATATATGGGCATCGAAGGTAACGTCCGCTCCCCTTTCATCGTCGGTCCATTCCTCTTCAATATATGTTTCTGGCGCCTAGGTATGTGCTGTAAAGTTTGGGGTCACTGACGTCCATCTCGCGAGAAAGTCGGCCTTGGGGGCTGGATCGTAACATTTATGCTCCGTGTCCGCTCCGCCTCACCATCAGCATCAGGATATTCGGGCACTGGCTTTTGGGCAGGCATGGCGCTCGGTCGCGCTGCCTTGGGTTTCGTTACCGAGCGTTTTGGAGAACGGCTCTGCATCTCCATCTACCTCGCCCTCTGTCTCGCCTTGCAGCTGATCTTCTGGCTTGTGCCGAAGTTCATCGTGTCCGCCGTGGCTGTTGCGTTCCTTGGTTTCTTCCTTGGTCCCATGTTTCCTGGTTGTGTGATGATGGCTGCAAAGTTGTTGCCGAAGCATATCCATGTAAGCAGCATTGGCTTTGCGATGGCATTGGGAGGAACTGGTGGGACGGTGTTTCCTTTCGCAATCGGTGCTATCGCTGCGACCAAAGGAGTCAAGGTGCTGCAACCAATTATCCTGGCACTGATTGTTGTGCTTTTGGGATTGTGGTTGAGCTTTCCGAGGGTTAAGAAGAGGGAATAAGGGCGAGTGGCACACGATTATGCCCGATGGAGCACCCCCATGCGTGAGTACATCAACCCGAACGAAAGAGATGATTGTGTAAATGCCCTGGTCCGAATCGACACGATCGCCCTTTCCTTTTCGTAAGCTACTTTCCCAGTTTCTTCCTGCGCGCTCTCGCCAACTTCTTCTCTCCTTCCATTTACTGTTAGTCGATGAACCCCCAGTCATTCCCATTAAGCCAGATTCAAGAATGAACGATGGTCTGGCAGTATCCTGTATGTGCTCCTGTGCTCATAAATCTAGCCTTGCTTAACTATGAATCTATAGTTCTAGTTCTACGTCCAGTTCGATCGGCAAGAGTATTGCAGTATGCTCCTTCTCCTCCTTCTCCTCATTATCCCGTATCTATAGAACAGTCCGGACATCTTACGCGTTCGCACCTATGACTTTGAAGCGTGGGAACGGGAGGACGAGGATTAAAGAGCCTGCCGCGCATGTAGAATCTCCGTGGGTTCATGCAGCGGTAACATGACAATAGGACATGCTCAAGGGAACAATGCCATGAGGAAAGGTTCTGACACCGAAACGGTTGTCAGTATCGTCGACGACATCACCGTCGCTACCATTGATGGCATTGTCGTAGGCCTTATCGTTGGTATCGTCCTTGACCAGCGGAGGTCGCGCAGACGAATGTCCATGATGCTCCCTCATGTGATGATGGTAACGGAACAAGCTCAAATCCGTTTCGCCGCATGATTCACAGGTCAGCGGAGCTCGGTTGATCTCCTCGACGAGCTCCCCCCAATGCACAATCCTCCTTAGCAGACCTCCAAGCACCAAACTTGCGCAGTCGTACTATTCAGGTTCTCTGCTCCCTTCGCCGGCTTCTTTCCAACTTCTCTTTGGCCTTCCTCTCCCTGATCATCTCTTGTTACATAGATGGCTCATGGCCCGAAGCACGCTGGAGCCTAGCCAATTTCATCATCGAAAAAATTGCTGCCTGTCACGTTGACAGAGAGCAGTCAGAGCTGAGACCAAGCAATGAGAAATCTCCGCATCCGCTCTTGACGGGTTTGCGAGCGTTCAGCAAATATGAATGGTTGTCAGTGAATGAATGATCTGGAAGTTGAGATTTGAAGATGGCAAGCCAGAGGTTAAAAAACAATTGAGCGGCACCTCAAGATTGCTCAATAACATTTAAGCGCCCGCTATATCGAATATAGTCAACAGTATGGGATGGGTGACAGAGGGCCACTATTTTCAAGGTAAACAGAATGCTTATTACCAAAGAAGGTCACCTCTGTTCTAACAGCGAAGGACTTTAAGTGTGCCGCTTATTTTTCGATTCGGCCGGCCGAGTGAGCAAGTATGCAATAATCAAGGAGAAGGATATATACATGTTAACATAAATTCTACAATACTCTTCAGGCGCGTTGCAGACTTCCAATTTTGCTTAGCATTTCTTTCTTTCTTTGGGAATCATTTTTAAACTAGAACTAGATGGAATACCGAGAGAGGCTGGACATAGACACTTAGACACGCAATATGCACAGCCCACGAGACTCTCACAAACACTCTCCCTCCCTCCCTCTCCCTCTCCCTCTCCTCTCGGGGGGGGGGGGGGGGTGTTTTTTTTTTTTTTTGCAGAGAGATGAGAAAAGCCAACACTCCAAGACTGTGCCTGCGTCGGTGCCAAACTGCAAGAATGCAAAGGGGTATCAATTTTATGCCCGAAGCAACCTTTTTCCCACTTACCCCTTCGTTTCTTCTTCTCTGGTCTCTCTCTCTCTCTCTTCTCTCTTGCCGTTCGCCCCAACTTTCCCAAGAGAATAAACCCACCCAGCCGTAATCCGTCAAGCTCCGTTCGTTTCATTTGTCTCGTCACACAGGTTCCCGCCCATTGTTGTTCTCGTAGGGTGCAGTCGTTGGTTCTTTTACCGTGTTTAGTTTTGGAGGTTCCTTGATTTCCTGATTTCCTGATTTCTTGGGAACACTCGTACAGGTGGGTATTCAATACCCTGGACAGGGGGCTGTGGCAGCTCTTTTCATCCATGATTGACCGACCGATCGATCGATCGCCGTGAACGGTCTGGTCTGCTGTTTCTGTTCCATTCTTTCTTGTCCTTGGTCCCCAGTTCTCGTAGGGTGGGTTTAACCTTAACACGCATGCCTGCCTCGTCTCTGGAGAGATATAGTAGTGGGTATATTTTTGGTCGTGAAGGCGTTCAGGCTCTAGCTCTCTTCCTCCCCATCCCATTTTCTTCGGCATCGCTCAATTTTCTCCCCTTAGCCGCCGTTCGGCTGGCAGCAGATTTATCTGACTTGGGAGTGGTGACTTCGCTGCTCGGCACGCTCTCGACGTGCCCCCCGCCATCATGCTCCGTGTAACGGGTCGCATTGTCGAATTTGATATTCCCCGTACTTCCGCCATATTGATCCGTCCCCATACCTACGCCAGCACCCGCTCCCACATTGGTTCCATCGAAGCCGCCGAACCCAGTCGCGGTATCATTGTTCAGATTTCCAAACATCTCGTCGTCGTCCTTGTAAGCGAAATTCAGGTTGTCTGCAGTGCCTGGTTGATTCCCACCTAGACCTGTGTTGCCAAAGTCGTAGTTTCCGTTCCCGTCACTTGAAAAGTCGGCAAAGTATTCGTTGTGATTGAGGAAATCGTCGATATCTAATGGCGGAGGTGGAAGTGACTGGCCATCATTGATTCCAGGGATGGAGCCTGTTGGCGAGAGTGGTTGCAGTAAGTTCGTGAGGGTTTGGACAGATTTATCCTGCTCCGCTTGCAACTTGGCAAGTTGTTCCAAGTCGGCTTGGGTGCTGGCCAGACGGCGATGGAAATTCGCAGGCCCAGGTGGTGGAGTGGCATTTATAAGCGCATTGTCGTTGCCGGCGGGTTGGTTCGTGGAATTGTTGATCATGCGGAGGACGTCGGCGCGCTGGGCTGTGGACAGTGGTCCTGTGCCGGAGGACGCTTCGAGATTGCTGAGGACATTGGAGAAGTCTTGGGCGGGGGTGGTGGGAGAAGTTGCCGCGTGATTATTTCTTGCGTTAGCGTTCTGAATCACCGTCATCATGTCACGGGAAGGCAAGTCGGCACGGGCCTGATTGACAGAGGAGACGGCGGGGCTGTCGGGGCTGTGAACTCCCGGATCAAAGACCTCTTCAAGTTTCGGCGAGAGCAGTGATTGCGGTTGGCCGTTGCGGGTGGTTGATGGCTTGGGCGTAGGATAGGGACTGTTGCCAGAGCGGGGGGACAATGTGCTCGCGCGACCATTGGTTAATAGTAAAGGCTGTTTCTTGAACGGCTTCGCAGGACTACCGTCGAGGTTGATATCGTTGAAGTTGTAGTCGCCGACGTCAACCACGTTGCCCTGGGTCGATGTATCGACAGGCATAGCATTTTGGAAAAGGTTGGCAATCCCTTGTACACTTTCGTGGCTTTGAAGGCTGCGGTTGTAGACGGTGGCGAGGAAGGTCAGGATGGCATTGATCGAGTTCTCATGTCGATTGTGTTGGTCCTGGAATGTCGCCGCTTGCCCGTACAGCTGTTCATGCTCACGCTTGAGCTGCTGCATCATGCGAGAAATCTGCGTCTGCTGATGCCGGATGGCTGCCAACTCCCGTTGCACGCTCTTAAATTGCTCCTGGGTGAGGGCCATCTCGCCACTTCCTAGCGTGAGCTGGCCGGGTCGGGGACGTACTCGACTATCGGTGGGATGTGCCTCCTCAACATATTCGTCCGCCTCTTCCTCGTTCTGGTCTGTGTCGGTCTTGCCTTTTCGTTTCGAGGCAGGCCCGGCGACATTTTTGGGTTTTTGTATCAACCACAGCAAATCTGGGTGACCTCGGCGGAAGTAGGGATTTGAGTATTCACTTGGACTTTTGTTTTTGCGTTCACTGGCTCTCATGGAGTTGTCGGAAAGGCCGACTTTCTTGTGAAAGCCGTACATGTTGAGCTGGCGCACGAATGAAGCGTAGTTGTTATGTTTGAACAACTCCGGGATAAGTGTTTTGGCGAATTCATCCTCATCCAGGACAATGAATGAGTTGCCATCGTCTGACCAACGGATAAGGTCGGTGTTTCTGCCGTCCTCCAGAAAGCTATACACTTGTTAGCACCGTTCCTCCACTTTTGATCAGGGTCCGTTCTTCTTTTACCTGTTAAGCTTCTGAACAAAAGGGGGTATCTGCTTCCTCTTCTGTTGTGCCTCTCTCTTCGCGACTTGTGCTCTTGCCTCCAACTCTGCAATGTCATCCTCCCACTCCGGATTTGCGGTATGCACACCTCCATTGGGATGCTCCATCCAAGCATTCCCCTCTTCGTTCGGTCGGGGGATACGGGAGGCGAGTTGAGTGATGGGTCTCCGGGTCAGTTGATTCGAAGGCTGAGGGACGTTTTGGGGACTGCTCGCGGGATAGGCGTTTGCGTTCATACCGAAGCTAGTGTCATTGTATGAGGGACCAGCAACAGGCTGACCGGTCTGCCCCCACTGAAGGAACTGGTCATTGGAGAGTTGCTGCCCAAGACCATCGTTGAATGCGGGCACGGGATTCTGCATTTGAGCAGGGTACGAGACCGGGTCTGCACCCGGCGCAGAACGTTTTCTGGAGAAGCCCTGCGAGGCCATGTTTATGGGATGTTAGGGAAGAAGAGGTGCAAGGTAAGTGGAAGGAGGAGGATTCACAGGACGAGGTAATGTTCGGAGGTCTGAAATCGGCGACGTGGGTGAGGCTCGACGTCGCCGGGAGGTCGGCCAAGACAAAACCGGCAGGGCCGCTATCAGAGAGGTGTCGCGTGTCAGGCAGTTACCAATCGTCGCAGAAGAATGGGATGGATGTCGGATGCGCGCCGCTGCAGTGTTCGGTGGTCAAGCGGGCTGAGGCGCTGAAGTGCGATATTGGTCGGGATGGCGATGAAGACGACCAGATGAGTAGGAGAAACCAAAGTGCGCTATGTCGACAAGAAGGTGCCCAGAGAACATGTAATATGTCCTTATATCATCGACAATGTACAAGTGGTGTGATTGAGTCCGAGCATTTTCAACAGCATGAGATTGGGAAGGCAGCGGATGTGTTGGTTTGATGATGGAGTTTGCTCAGTCCGCAGTACTGTTGTGAGTTCCTTAGGTTCTTAGGTTCCTAGGTACTCCGTACTGGTGGTGCAGTCTGCCGCTCTGCCACTGTGCAGCGCTTGCACCGTGCCACCTGGTGCGGGAGCCTATGACATATCGCGTACGCTGCCTAGGCTGCGCAGGCCAATTGCGCTTTCACTGCGCCAGCCAACCGAGTGGCTGACTCGCTCTGCTCCACAGCCCAGTTCCCGTCCATTCAGTCCCAGCCTTGCGGATCATGAGGATGCTTGTGGTTCATACTAACCAAGCTAAGTACTGTCTCAACATGTCGCCCCCCCCTCGGCTCATCACGATCACTGTCTTGTCTACCAAATTGTCGCCATGCCTAGGGCTTCGGCTGCCCGATCAGTTTTCGGAAACCTGTCATTGTCTTGTCCCATTCTTCAGGGTGAGACTGCGCGAACTCCTTCACCACCGTCACAGCTCTCCAGTCCTCCTGCATATGCTGAGCACTCTTGGTCCCGTTGAGGACGGTCACATTCCCCAGTCCCAGCACCAGACAGTACAGGGCCGACTGGGGACTGATGCCCAGCTGGTTTGCCAAACGGCCTGCCTCTTTCGACCCGACGAGGTTCGGGTTGGCCGACAGTGTCCAGAAGCTTTGATAGATGATGTTCTTCTCCCTACAGAATTGACGCGCTCCAATGTCATATTTGGTGCTTGGGTAAAAGCGATTCTGAACCACGCTTGGCTTGATGCGGGCACGCTCGTAGATGTCCATTAATGTGAACAGGTCGCAGTTGGAAATGCCCAGGTTTCGAATCTTGTCGGGCACATACTGCTCCAGTGCCTGCCAGACTTCCAAGGTCTCGCTGATGGTCGGCATGGGTGAATGTAGAACGAGCGTATCAATGTAGGGCTCCGCCGTGTCGTCTCCCTCGACTACATGTGCAAAATTGAAGTTCTTGAGGGACGAGATGACCGAGGCATTCACTTGCTCTGGAAGCGGGCTCTTGGGGTCGTATGGCATGTTCTCTGGATTTTGGCCTGCCACGCTGGTGAACTTGGTCTGGATGTAAATTTCAGACCGCTTGACCTTGTCATCTTTGATTGCTCTTGATATACCCGCCGCGACCAGATCTTCTCGGTAGTGCTTGGGTTGAGCGGCGGTATCAATGGCCGTGAAACCGTTGCAAAGGGCCTGATAGACGAGATCAGCCGTTGCTTCCTTTTTCCATGCTGTCCCGTAGATGAAGGCGGGTAAAGCAGGGACCATATGTTTGCCTGATACGTGCAATGCCAGCTTTTCGAAGATTGCGGAGGTCGTCATACTGCTCGTTTCGGCGGCTGACTGGACGTCAAGATGGGCAAGGAAATCAAAGCATGCAGTTTTGTGGTGACTGTATCCAGATCACATGCGCATGGGGCGTCAAGTAGCCCATCAAAATCTGTCAGGTCATTCAGCGTTCCCCCTGATTCAAGCAGGATTTGTTCATTGTCAGATGCGAAGACTGCCTTAGTCGAGCATGAATCATTTGTTGACGTTTGTCGAGTAAAGCAGTTTACATCACACTGGAGCAAATCATTGGCAGGATTGTGGTATGGGCCCCTGGCTCTGGAACCCCAGACTTGACCAACCGTGCCGTAAATGCCCGCCTGAACCAGCTATTGGGTACGGAGTATGTACCGAGCGGAATGTCTCTTTGCTCGCAGAGATCTCGCCAAGGGAATGGACGTCTTCAGTTTTGACGTCTTTCGGAGACGGTACAGGCATGTTTCGTCTGTAGAAACTCAATCTGTTCCATGCCATGGACCTCTGTATCTAAGTATGGACCTATGGATCTAGCGAAGTCGGAGATCTCGTGCCCTTGTCGGATGGTCACACAAATCTAGACTCTAGGGTAGAGTTCTGTTTGAGCAGCAGGCCGGCATCAAGCGTTCTTGCAGATCTCTTCCGGTTGGCTCGGTGGGTTGCCAGTCGCAGGTCACCAGGTTCATTTCGAGAAACTCAGTCCTCCTCCCCTATCGTACCTGCTCGCCTGTATGTAGGTATCTATGTATGTGGCAGCCATCAAACTATGCACGTTTGTTCTCAGCCAAACACCGCTTCACCAGTCATTTGGCACCTTGCCACTCCTGCCACTTCACTCCTCATTTTCTGGGCTGTCCTTCAGCAGGTATTTTGAACCAATGCGTTCTCTCAACCGGCGCAGTCCCACACCCACCCAACGCCGTCCAGTATGAAGGATAAGAGTTGGTACAGAAACCTGAGGATTCGTGACGGGATGATCATGGTTCGTGCCTAGTAATCCGCGACTAACTACGACAGGGCCGGACTTCCGCCCACGGGCGGTAGAGATGGTGGCTCACAAGGTGAGGCAAACGCTGGGTCGAGGAATAATGCCAAGCTTGCACACCAGACCTGCTGGTCCGACTAGTCGTGTCGCTCAGAAGGAAGGGAGCCCCATGCAATCCAGGTTTAGGAAAAGCCAAATGGAGAAGGAAAAGGGGCAGGCAGAAGTGTGTGAGAGAGGAAATGGGTCTCAGGGGGACTTCTCGACGCAAGGCTCCGACGGCTTGATTAGGGAGTCGGGACCTGGCAAGTGGATGGAGGAGATATGAAACCGAGATTTCGTCGTGGCGAAGCATTTCTGAAAGCAGGGCGTCAATAGCCTGGCTAAACACATTTCTGGGAAGATGTCAGGATAGGGATTAACAGGGGTTGAAGGGTACGCAGTCAGATGGTGGAGGAGTTAGATTGCTGTCGGCAGCGAGGGAAGGTAGAGAGCGCACTCCATCCCCATGACCCAGCCGTTTCCCTTTGGCCTGCGCCCACGCCTGTTCTTGCCCAACCGCAAAGCTCATGAGCAAGTCGAGACGGGGATCTTCTTGGGCTAGATATTTGCAACGGCAGCCACCAGGCGATTCAAGAGAGAAACATAATGATGAGATGCTTTGCGGCCAGAGGGACTGCGTCGATGGGGGGTGGATGGGGTGGATAGGATCGTGGCTGTCGATGATTTCTACTACTTACCTAGCTTACCCTTTTGGCTGGACCACGCTAACTCGGCCTAGTGGGCAGCTTGTGGGCAGCTTAAAGTGCCACCGACCCTCTCAGCGAGGCCGAGCGAGGCCCAGCTTGAACTGGCTTCCGGGACTGTCGACGCAATTTAATCACCGCGAAATCTGAGGATTTAGTAGTGCACAATGCTCTGGTTGGCCATGCCAGGCCACTCCAGGCCACTCTCAGGTGGCAGCCTCCCCCAGTCGCTGCCCAGGGCCCAGGGGTGGCGGCCACTGGCCACCAGAGCGACCCAACCCACCATTTCAACCTTGGGCTGCTGGCACGCACCTGCCCTCCGTGCTAACTCTCTAACTTTAGTGAATCGGTCTCTTCGCAGCCAAAAAACTTCTCCTAATTTCTTTGTCTCAAAACAACATCTTGGACAAAATCTTTCCCCGTCTTCTTTTTTCCTTAATTTGACGCTCTCCCTTTCATCTCACAAATATCCAGCGGTTTGCCGTGTGACTACTCGCATCTTGGCCCTCCGGCGCTCTTGTGTACGCTGGCTCATAGTTCACCCATCTCTATCATGTCTCGTTGTTCGAGTTAGACGCCCCTGTCCACGTCCTGTTACTCGTTCGAATTGCCTGCGAGATCTTGACTCGACTCGATTTTCGACCAGGTTCGACTTTTACTGCAACCTACTCTACATTTTCCTCACGCAGTCGAACGCGCTGCTTCAGCCCTTGGGCAAATCACGCTCTCACGACGTCTGATACCCTTTTCCTCTAATTCTGCGACTCGTCTCTCCTTTAATCGCCAAACAATCCCGACGCTACTCATTTTACGGTTTCTACGTACCACGGCCTCGAAGTATCCGTCCTCGTCCCTGGCGCGTCCCTCATCGCCTCCAGTCACTAACAGGAGATCGTTTCCATTATCCTCAAAATCCCAGAGACACACTTGGACCTGAAGGACAGTGGTGGATTCTGGTCGAGGCTGAACTTGTAACAGAAAGAGATAGCATTGAACTCGGGACTTTGTAAAGATGGCAGCCTTCTCCAACGCCTCCGACGCGTTCTATGATGACATCTCAAGTACATCCCCAAGAGCATATCGAAGTGCACAGTTGAACCGTCAGGGCGGTAGGGCCGACCCCTACGGAAGTATGGGTGCTCCAATGTTTGGGGCCGAGGGCGCATTGCCTAACATGCGTTTCGACGGCATGCGGGATGGCTTCGGTGCACCCATGCAGAACCATGGGGTTGGGAACATCAATTTCCCTTATGATGCAAGCGCTGCTCAAACGTGGAGTTCTGGTGGTGCTTCTTTGCAATCCTTTGGTAACGGCATGGGGGGCATTCCTCAAAATGCCAACTATGGACCGTCGCGAAGTGTCAAACCCAGCCGAGGCCGTGTGGGCATCTCAAACGTAAGTCGCTCACAACATGAATGCGGCAAATGTCGGCTGACTGACCAGACCCAGATTTGGTACGATCAGCCAGGACAGTTGCAGCAACAGCACCCTGCTATTGTTGGCCATCGACCGGGTCCTCAAGGCCGTAATGACCAACAGGAAGACGATGATGAGCTGATTCCTACCGCGATTGTGATCAAGAACATCCCCTTCGCTGTCAAGAAGGAGCAACTTGTCCAATTAATGGTTGATATGAACCTGCCTTTGCCATATGCATTTAACTATCATTTTGACAACGGCGTCTTCCGGGGTCTGGCCTTTGCCAATTTCACTTCTCCACAGGAGACGGAACAAGTCATTCAAGCCCTCAACCATATGGACTTGAGCGGTCGCAAATTGCGTGTGGAATACAAGAAAATGCTGCCTCTCGCTGAGCGAGAGCGTATTGAAAGGGAGAAGCGTGAACGGCGCGGTCAGTTGGAGGAACAGCACCGCCCTATGGCACAATCGCAGCTTCATAACCAGGTTTCATTGTCGTCCATTTCACGAACCACTCCATCCCCCCTGTCACACCGCAGCACAATGCCTGGTGAGTGGACCCTTTTCCCGCTGCACTGGAAATCAGCCTAACTAAGGTTTAGATGTCGACATGAATGATCCGAAGACTCTCGAGTTCTACACCGAGATGACCCTGTTCAGACGAGATCCTACTCGTGAAGTCCTCATATTTCCCCCAACATTGGAACCTCACCATCGTCGGATTGTCCACACCTTGGCCCACCATATGGGTTTGATGCACACATCCCGCGGTACTGGAGATCAGCGGCAGGTCCATATCCACCGACCAGCTCCAGGTACGAATGTTAGCCCACCGACTCTGCCAGGGGGATTCGGGTCGAATGACGGCATGCGCCAGACTCTTGCCAGGTCTTCTACAGCTGATTTCAATGACGGCAGACAATATGAAGGTCCTGCCTTCAACACTCTCCGCGGACAATCTTCGGTTGGGCTGCTGGACGTCATGGATTCCAGCGCCTATGGTAGAAATGCCGATAACAACCTCCGCAACGCCAAGTCCTTTGCTGACCTACGATCATGGAGCCCGTCGCCCGTGCCCTCCTCTGCGAGCTTCCCTGCTGCCTTGCAAACTAACGGAGCACGTCTGCAAGCGTTGAACGACACAGCTGGCTCCAACACACCTACATTGACTCCGACGGCTTCTAATGCGGGTGTCAACCGGGATGAACCATTCCTCATCTCTAGCTTCTCCAATCTTTCCATGACTAACAACAGCGGCAGCCAGACCAGCCCTCGCCGGCAACGCAGCTTCTTTGGGAACGGGTCCGACTGGACTGATGGTCAAAACTACCAGCCCACCGCCCCCATTGGCAGCAAGCGAACTGTTAGCATAGGACCAGAGAGCACCTCCCAGAATAGCAACCCACTGCGTCAGTCGCGAGGACCGAGTTCAACCAGCGCCATCGGATTCCGCCGACAAAACGGGCGTGGCAGCGACGAATTGCGTACGGCCGCATCAGCAATTGCCGAATGAAGAGACTTAGCATATACCCCCTACTTTGATGACGCTCTCTGCTGAGCAATGATGAGTCAATGATCCACGAACGACATGACCACCTCCTATCAGGAAACAGCAAAAAGTTAGACGCATAGGGCAGCCTACATGACTGCATGATTGGACTACAGAAAAAGATTGTTGTAACGAAATGAGACAGGACTCCACGGGTGCGGCATAAAGCATTTTGTTACGAGGTCCCCAAGAAAGAATGATTGACCCTGGCTTGTACACTTTGTTTCTTGACTTGAATTTCCGAGAGAGCAGTGCATTATGGGCGTTGAGCGCCAGAGCGCTTGACAAGGAGCTCATACCGAGTTTGCCACCGATAGTGCAATCGGTTTGGTATGGGACGAGACGGAGCGAGTCTCCTCGTCATGATTTGTGTTTTGACTGTGCGGGAGAGGGATTTATGTATGGGATACACTCGTTTTAATCCGTCGGCAGGCCACTTGAAGGACTGCTAGTAATACCAGATTATTGCTTGTTTGATCAGAATGAATCTTGATTTTTGTCCAACATCCCCTCAGCCTCGTCTGGTCGCTTCCATCACGAACAACCTAATTTGGTGCCGATTCGGTGCCAATCACCGTGCCAATGACAGCGACGTATGTTTACATAATACACGCCAAGACAATCTCCCCCTCAACCACTGCACTGCATCTTCACTCCTACTCACTCCGCGACAAGTTCCAGTAACACTCTGCTCTCGAAAGACAGGTCAGAAGCTTGATGATGCAGATGGCGGTTACAGAGAATGACCTCTACGCCACTGTCATCTCAAAAGAAAAAACAAAACAAAAAATTCCCAAACACCTGGAGGGAGTAGGGTAAAATATAATCACTCACAGCAGCCTGCAGAAACTGCCCACTTGGGCTCCTTTCGTTTGGTTAGGCATTATGGTCTTCCCTTTCACTGAAAGGAGCTTTCACTGTCTCCTGGTACATTTTGAGATCTATTGACCCTTTCACGCAGGATCCCTTTTCACCACAGCCGTGGTCTCTGCCTATGTCCGGGCCGTCACGATCAGGCTGGCGTCCCTCCAGACACACCGACATACCACAGTGACAAGGTGGCGGGATTTTCCCAAATATGCCAAGCCCCGCATGCTCCACCCAAAGCGGCTTAGGGCCAATCATGGTTGCCTCTGCGTCTTCGACTGACTGGTATTTTGCTCGCTGTGCCTGCCACCCACTTATCCTCCACCACTTGACCCTCTCCCATATCCCCATCCTCGATATCAACAATCCGACGCGTCTACCAAGAGTTCCATCGATCGTTCTCTTCGATATCCTCGTCGCATCATCTCAAATTTTCCACACATATCATCATTCACACCGCTTACAATGGCAGGAGGCAAGGGCAAGAGCATCGGCGGCAAGGCCTCAGGCGCGAAGGATTCCACGGCAAAGACTCAGAAGTCGCACAGCGCAAAGGCTGGTCTTCAGGTGAGCTCACCCTCCTTGCGACAAGCTGGGCAGAAGATGGAAGTCCGCACTCAGACTGGATGCCGTAAAGAGGTCGAGACCGATGACTGCGATGACGATGGTGATGATAACGCGGCATAACACGGTCATCTCTTTCGGCAGCGGTCGGAGGCGTTCCTCTATCCTTGTCCCAGCCATGAGCGCACTCGCTCTGCGCCTCACCTTTATTCATCAGACCAAAACTGACGCGTCTTTTCCTAGTTTCCATGCGGTCGCGTCAAGCGTTTCCTCAAGAACAACACGCAAAACAAGATGAGAGTTGGAGCCAAAGGTATGCATAACTTCAGCCGCCCTCCCCACCAAGTGATTGACTGCAGACACTAATCATCTTTCTGTGCAGCTGCCGTTTATGTCACCGCCGTCCTAGAGTACTTGACCGCTGAAGTTCTGGAGCTGGCAGGCAATGCAGCCAAGGATCTCAAAGTCAAGCGTATCACCCCGCGCCATCTACAGCTTGCCATTCGAGGTGATGAAGAGCTAGACACCTTGATCAGAGCGACCATCGCGTTCGGTGGCGTCCTTCCTCACATCAACCGAGCACTACTCTTGAAGGTGGAGCAAAAGAAGAAGAGCAAGGCGGGTGAATAGAAGGCCGGAAACAGACAGCAACAACCCAACCTTCTCTCTGCAACCCGTTCTCGGCGTCTATGGGCATCTTGTACTGGGCCTGATTGTGGCGGTGTCATGCGGAAGGGGAATCAGAACGAGTGAATGAGAGAAACAACAAAGGACAGTACGGTTGACAGGAGGTTACTATTGAATCATTTTACGCATGTGTGTGTTTACAATCCTGCTTTCTCCGGCTCATGGGGACGTCGAGCTCGGTTGTGGCTTTGGCTTCCTGTTGGATGCACTACTTCAAAAGAGAATACCCTTTCCTTCCTCTGACTTGTCTAAACCCTGATTGCCTGTCAAGCTTTCTGATTCATCACAGGCGTCTTGTTTTCCTGTTCGACTGCCGATCTGCTTTACACGCAGGCCGCAGCGCCTTTCTCCTGCGCCGCGTCCCCAGTTACAGGCGAATTGTCGGTGGCGTCTCGCGTAGGTTCGTACCACACTTTGTAACACCTATGATTCCCTGCAAGATTACCATCGCACCCAGGGGGTCCACATGCATCGGTCTAGTCTTGTCTTGCCTCACTGCTTTCTCTCACTTCTTCATTCAGGCGTGCCGCATTCTCGGCTCTCTGATCGCTGCTTAGCAAGGGCGCCTCGCCCTCCAAACTCTTTTTGTCCTCCTTGAGCCTATTGAAGGTAGGAAGTTTTGCTTGCTCAACTACTCTGAGCCACATGGTGAGTGACACGACCGTTGTTTGCTGCGCGACAAGTCTGACTAGCTATGCTCTCACAAGACTCCTCGGAGTGGATCACACTGCAGCATGAGCCGTGTAGCCGTTGACACGCGGATATCTCTAACTTTCGGGGATATACTGTCCTCTTCCATTTGCAACTGGATGAGGGTATGTCCTCTACTTCCGCCTCCTCACGCCCCATTGCTCGAGCCGCATCGATGGCTCCCACAGCGGTATTGTGCAACACTGTTATTCAAGAAAAGCAGCGAAGCAATTGGCTTGCTCAGGTTTGGAAGCCCCTTGATACGAAAGGATCTGCGGAAGAGGAGGAGAGAGGCAAGAGCTGAGAGCACATTCAGAAAGCCCAGAAAACGTTGCTCAACACTCTTTCTGTTACACCCTTTTCCGCCCTATTCCAACTCGTCTGCAGGTAGAAGTGGAAATAGCTTGAATTTTTGTCGGAAGCATTGTTTTATCGTCCAATGTCGTCAATACACCATGCTGCCACAATGTTATTTGCCGGAAAAGGAGCGGCAGTTTCATGGTCGCGCACGGCAGATTAAGGCGCGCATGAAATATTGGGTGACACTTTTCTTGTGAGCTGGCCATTACAACATGCTCCACACTTTGTCGATGATGTTCCGAGATGAAGATTTGATGGTGAAGAATCATCCATAAGTGGCATGGAGCAGCCAGCTGCAGCCTCTTTTCTCTCAGATGCCCCGGATATGCATCCCCGGCTCAAGCATCTCACCACACCTCTACAAATGGGGCGCCTGGAAGCCGGTATAATTTCCATACCTCTGCCATCCCGACGGGCTTGTGTACCCTCACAAGCTACACAAGGCGACTCATGTCCATGAATCAACTCTATTTATCGCGCCTGTTGCGGTCAGCCTAAGCGAACGTCATGGATCTGTCATCCTCTGGCAAAGCAGAAGTCGGAGCGCCCACGGGACTAATTCTACCGGAGAGGACGGCGTTCCCAAAATCTCCTTATTGTGGATATTGTGCTCCCATGGTCCAGTTGAGAGAGACCATGTGATGATAATAGTCAGGGTAGGAAAGGTACATATGTTATGAATGACCCCATTTCCCAGCCATGAGAGCCTGAGTGTCCGGTCTTGCTAGACGGCAAAGGCTACCGTGCCATTCACCTTCGAAATCTCGTCTCCAGGAGGTCGACTGCGCAAGACCAGACAGTTCACACGATCCGGCGGCCATCAGTCAGAACCGAGATCCCCTACCGAGTGAAGCCTCACGCTCTGCCAACCGCAATCGTCGACGAATCCAGCATTGCCTTCTCAGGGAGAGTGGCGTTGGTTGCGAGGATGCTGAGAAGATCGCCTATTCCGTGGGTCGACTCGGACAGTAATCTGCACTGGTACGACCCAGAGACCGGCTATGATAGGAGGAGCTACGATGATGATCAAGGTACCAGCTACAAAAAGACTCCCAATTCCAAAGGGCACTCGGTAAGATTCTCAGGGTCGACGAGAGGAGGTTCTAGCGCCGGTAGTGATCGTGGCCGCCGCCGGCGTAGGCGGAGAGGAGAGTAAGTACCCAGTCATGATCCCACTACATTCTATATCTATCTACCCATCCTGCCTATACCTTGCGATCGAGAATATAGGCCCGCTATTTACGCACGCTGACATGTTATCTTTTGCAAATGGAAAAATAGCCATCCCGGATCACGCGCCCTCTCGGCCGTCTTCTCTGGCGTCTATCCCCGCAACCCGGGGAGTCGCTCAGGCATCAACATCGAAGGTCCCTTTTACGACGAAGACTACGACCGCTGGGACTACTACGACATCGGCCCCTCCAGGGGCCCGCGGAGGCTCGAGTACTGCCGGCACGGCGAGGTGGAGGTTCTGTGTGAGTGCTGCAACGACAGCCATGGACGTGGAGGGCGAAGGGGGCCCAGAGGACGGTCGCCGCCACGAGAGAGCCGGAGTCGGAGTCGGAGTCGGAGTCGGGATCGCCATCGCCACCGTGGCAGTAGCAACCGACGCCGCCACGGCCGCCACTGGGTGCCCCGCGATGATGGCTCCTATGATGAAGTAATAGCATGCTACGTCGGCGACTTTGACTACGACTTCTACGACGAGGGCCCGCCGCCTCGCCACGAGCACCGCCGCCGGCCCTCCTCGAGCAGACGTCGACGACGCCGCCCAGGTCCGCCTCGGGGCGATCTGGATCGCGACCGCGAATGGGGCTTCGGCCACGGCGCCTGTGGCCTCGAGCCCATGTACGACGGCTTGGTTTTTGATGATTCCGGGTATCATCCTGACTTCATTTATGATTACGATTACGACTTTGATTATGATGGTGATTTTGGCGACGACGACCCCTATGGAGGGCACAGGAGGAGAAGAAGAAGAGGATCAATAAGGAATAGGGACAGAAGAGATAGGGAGGACGACATCTGGCGCGAAATGGACAGGGTGGAGAGGCGGGCTGACGAGGCTGAGCGCTGGTTGTGGAGGGAGTATGGCGCCTGAATCCTCCCCCGGATGGTACCGAATAACACCGTTATACGAGGCACAGCAAGTACCTAGGTGTATGTACGGGGTATTATGAAACCGGCTTGGTGGTTGAAGGATTCCGCATCCGCGAGGGAAGGGGGCGTGCAATAAGCCAATAACGGAACAAATTCACGACGCGAAGCACCGTAATAAGTCAAGTCTCTCTTCGCTCGGTTTTCGGACGTTGGAGACTCGACTCTCTCGGTCCCTGTCCCTGTCTCTGTCCCTGTCCCTGATCGTGGGAAGCCCAAGAAGAAGAGAGGCATGAACTTGGTAACAGGAAATGTCCAGCTCCAGCTCCAGCACCAATTCAAGATCGGCATCGTTCAACTCATGGCCGGCGGGATGGATCTCTGCTATCACGCACGATATGCAAAATGCTCGTTACCAAGGGTGCCGCTGTCGTTGGCGCTCATGCTCATGCTCGTCACATTGGCGGAGTATCATTGCCCAGCACCTTACACCTCACGCTGGAGCACTGATCACATTGTCTTCCGTGCCTTCTTGTTCCTGTTCGCCCTGTTCGTCGATTGATGACTACTACTCCCCTGTTTCCTCTTCCGCTTGCTCCCTCCTTTCTCGCCGTCGTGGGCAAGACCGGACCCCGAGAGAGAGGCGTTGGCAGAAACGGATCCCGTCACAGTCCTCGCCAAGTTCCCGACACCCTTCATACTGCGGTGTTTCTGCTCAATTGCTATTCGAACGCGGTGCATTTCTTCGTCTGAGTCGATTTCCATCGTAGACTTTGTAGGACATCTACGTTGTCGTGATGTTAATCTGTTGGACGAATCGGACATATCTGACTCTGAGTCTTCGTCTGCATCCGAGTCCGAAGCTGGGCTCAGACGTTGATCATCATTGTCATCCAGACCTTGATCCTGTCGGGTATGAGCCCTTCGTTTCCGCTTCTTATCAAACGAGCCAAATGTCTGTCGGCCGCTGGGCTGATTGTTGTTCCAAATGTCTTCTCCTTCAGCGCGTTCCTCTTCGTCTTCCTCTGCCCACCCGTTCAACACACCGAAACGAAGCTTTGAGGCATTGAATCCTTGATTCTTGGTATTTGCGTCGTTTTCGGATGACGGTTTCGCTCTGTTGTCTCCAGGAAACTTCATTTTCAGGTCCAGTACCCATTCCGTATCTGCACCTTCGAACCGTGTGAATGTACTTGTTCCGTCTCTTGGAGCGATGCCCAAGCCCGCATTTTGCGATGCAATTGGCGTTGAGAGTCCAGAGTATGCAAAACCATTCGATGGCGTTCCAGGGGAAGATGCCGCCGGAGAGGAAGTAGTGGTGTCGATTCTTCGGCGTTTGGCAAGCGGCTCAGTCGCTGGCGTTTGGACAGTAGAAGACGCTAGGGTAGATGTTGCGCTGGAGGTTGCGGCGGCGGCTCTTTGCATGAACTATAGGAAATCCGCAAACCATAGACTTAATATATCTGGTCTGCCGTGGGTTTGAAGCAGAGGCTGTTGGTACCGGGGGGCTTTCGAAGTTGACTCACCTTCATGTTCAGCAGTCGTGATGACATCTGCTTCGGCTGCTCTTGCGACGGCGTTCGCGCATTTGGAGCGGGTGTACTGAAGCCTGCCATGCTCCCGATCGCACTTGCGCCAGTAGGATATCCTTCACTATGGGTATGAAGCAGGGACAGGTAGGATATAAGTCTTGAGAGGGGTCGAGAATGCCGTCCTCAACTCTCGACGCAGCAAAAGCGGCAACCTCAGAGGCTCAGACTGACACAGCCGTAAGACTGACACGCGCTGCGATTTGAACTATCTCAGTCGTTCATGGTAGTAGTTGAGCAACACAGGTTGTGCGCGCTGTTTGAAAATAGAGTAGCTGTAGGGAATTCACAATAATGTCGATGACAAAAGTTGAAAGCCAAAGTTGCTTCACGCATCCCGAGCCTCACATGGTTGCGGGAAAACATTTCACCGACTCCAGGATTTTCTGCGAGGCTGCACTCCACTTGGACTGCTACAATCTTGTTCTCGATACTCTGAAGTTTTCAAATGGTGTTAACGGCAGGTCCATTGTGGAGATGGCGATGGTGGACTAGCACAAAAAGCGAGTGTAGGAAATTTAAGCAAAGTCGCGCGTTCTGCACAAGACACGAGACGGAGCAACGGTTTCTCTTCCACAATTCTCGCTTGTCAAGAGGCTGTCGCCCATCCATATGGAGGAAATCGCGTTCTCCTGTTCACACTACCAACTGCATTCTCATTGCTGCGAAGCAACAATAGACATGCCCCATCTCTCATTTGATAGATTCTACCTCTTTGGAGGCAGTGGTAACTCCACGGGCATACCGCCGACATTGTGAACAGCGTTTCCCAATGCCTGTGAGCAAGGTTGTGCATTCGAAGCTATACCTTAGTCCTTCATTAACCTTTGGAATGGTAAAGAGCTCCTAACAGGCTAGACCACTGTCCTAAATGAAACGCCGCAAATGGTACCGACGGTCTTGAGATGGCCTGTGGTAGTATCGGCAACCAGAGAATTTCGAGCGTATGATTGTGTTCCACTGGGTATCGTCGAAGAAACAACTAGCCATCGAGAGCTAACGCGCGAGATAGTTCATGACGGACTTCCCGTATACAATGCCTTGGGAACTGCGGCTAGAACGTGACCAAGTCCTCACGGTTTCTGGCCTTGAATGGTCGCTACCACTTTTCTCGAATGCTTTGCTGCTCGAAATTCCAGATACCAGATACCTTGCCATGTTCCAGTGTTTAAGGTGCCATCTGTGATGGGGATTGTGACACTTGCGCCAATGAGTGCTGACTTAATGTGTGCCTAATTGACGCATGAGAATGAACACAAGCGTTGTACGGTCGATCTGAACTTACAGGCATGTCATCCAAGCCTTCTGCCGAGTGTCTGTATAGATTGCCTTTCCTATCTTCTGGAGCAATCCTATCAAGCGCATCGCTCATGTCTTCTCTGACATCACTGTCCCAGTTCTCATTCAATGAGAGCGCACATGAAGTATGTTGAATAAACAGGTTCAGAAGCCCGACTTTATATTCCTTGATCTCGGGTATCGACGACACAACGTGGTCTGTAATGAGGTAGGAGCCGCGAGACTTGGCAGGAAGCGTGAAGGTTTTCTGAAACCACGATGTTGACATGTTTTGAAGCGTGCTTTGCGCGACGCAGCCCGGAGGACACTCGAAAGCAACGGAGAGGGTGGCAGTCGATTTGAAGGGATATATGAGCAGTCGAAGGGGAAGACCTAGAATATATTGTGGAAACCCTGGAAATAGAGCGAGGATCAGGATCAGCACAGACACGACGGTGAAATATTTCGATTGAGTAATGGCCAAAGTCGGCATATCATGCAATGATGGTGGTGGAGGAATCTCCAGCTGCGACAGACTGAGGTGTTGGCAAATACTACTACGTCATACAGCCTCGGGGATCCTTCCTTAAGCAGATGTATATATCTTTCCTTTCACGGCGAGACGGGCACATCAATTCTGTCCAACAGACACATCAATCTGCCCATGGCACTCCTTGAAATTACTTGTTTTAATACTGACTCTGCGGTGGTAGCAGGCAATGCCGGGGCAGATCGCATCGAACTTTGCGATAATGCAGACGTTGGAGGGACAACGCCACCTTTGAGGTGGCTAACTGACCTGCGAGACAAGGTCAAGATACCCATCTATATCATGGTTCGTCCTCGAGGCGGTGATTTTGAGTATTCGCTCCAGGAATTTCAGGAGATGAGGGATACCATGACCAATTTCAGATCCACCGCAGATGGCTTTGTATTTGGCATTCTCAAGCCTGACCGGACCGTCGATGTCACAAGAACCTCAGAATTGGTCAAGCTAGCAGCTCCTTTGCCGTGCACTTTCCATCGCGCCTTTGATGAAGCCGCAGATTTGTTTCAAGCACTCGAGGACATCATCAGTTGTGAGATTAGGACAATTCTCACCTCAGGTGGAGCTTCAAGGGCCATTCAGAGATGTGATGTTCTGGCACAGCTTGTGAAGCAGGCGGGTGACCGGGTTGTGGTCATGCCAGGTGGAGGAGTCAGATCAACAAACATTGACGAACTGAAAGAAAAAACGAAAGCGCTCGTGTATCACTCGTCAGCTCTCATTGCGCCACAAAGGGTTGCTAATATGGCCGAGGCGATGCAGATGAAGCTGATCTTGCAGCCAAAAAAGTGACGGGAAGATGCTATGTCGCCACAACGACATGGAATGACGGATAGCATTTTATAGAAGCATTCAAAGGCGTCATACTTTTCATTATATCTATCGGTCGACGGCGTACTTCGGGCTCGAAGTTTGCATCCTCATCGAGGCAGAGCCATACCAGACAACGAAAGCTCCATACTTTCCAGGCTTGGTGCAGCCGATGCAAACGATTTCGCGCGTTTACTGCCTCTCTGGCTAGCCTTCAAGATTCAATCTCGATCCGCGGCTTTGTCTGTTTTACCTCTTTCTTGGAAGCCTCGCTGAATGGCTAGTCGGTTCACGTGCTGCCAGGGATTCCTTCCCGCCAAAAAAGCATCCGTTACGGGATTGGCCAATTCTTTATGCAAGACACTTACAGCAAAGCTCGAACCACTAACAGTTTTCAAGACGTTGATGGATGACAACCATCGACATATTACTTCGGACCATGCAACTTCATCACGCTTACTAAATATTCCCGGCGCCAGATCAGCACAGAACGAAGATAGATCCACAACGCTCACGAGAGGTACCACCTAAGGGCAATATCCACTGAGAAGGGCGGATTGAGCCTTGAAGAAGGTCGTCGCATTTTCATAGGCACATATCAGCCACCTCTGCCAGCTATCCTCTATTCTCCAGCCACAAGTGCAGCCAGCTCAAACCTTTGTCCACGAGGGTTCTGTGTCTCCGCCTCATCCACCGCAAATTCCACCTCATCCAAGGGAGCTGCACTGCTCAACATGGCTAACCCAACCGAGGCTGCTCCCAAGCCTGATCTCCCACATCCCGAATACCCAAAGTGGATCGGCAGGAAGTTTGAACCTGATGGAACATTACTGCCTTTTCCTGGAAACACTATCATCTGTCATCTCTCCCCCGAACGCGCCATGTACCGCGCAATGCTGGGTCTGCACGATGCACTTAAAAGCCACAAGTTCGCCTCGCAATACACTTTGTTACCACCCCAAAGCTGGCACATGACGATCTTTGAAGGTGTTACTGATCAGATTCGAGAGCCCCATGTCTGGCCGGCAGATTTGCCGCTCGATGCGTCGTTGGATATGTGCACAGATCTGTTCAGGGAGAAGCTCAAAAACTTCGATTTCGGCAGCGAGGCACCATTTCACATGACTATAGTTAGCTACGATCCACTGGTGGATGGCATTGCCCTGAAGGTCGTCCCTGCAACTCCCGCCGATGAAGCAAGGCTTCGCGGTCTTCGCAAGCGCCTCTCTGAGCTCCTTCAGATGTACCATCCTGCTCAGGACAAATATTCCTTCCACATGAGCCTCGCATACATTCTACGTCGTCTGGATGACCAGCAGCATCAGGAGCTCTGGGACTTTCTAGAAGAATATCGTTCCAAACTCCCCATTCATTTTGCACTGGGTGCTCCGGAATTCTGCACCTTCGACAACATGTTTGCCTTCAGTCGGCAATTCTTTCTAGGGGCAAAATGCTGACATGGTTTGGTCTAGAAATCATATTTTTCGCTGTTCAGGGCGTGGTCAGACAAACATTTTCACGAGTTTGCAGTTCAAAGACGGCTGTCAGGTTCGTCCTGGAATGCAGCAACTGGGGACCAAGTGCACATCTAAGCTAGCACGATCATCAGCCACTTCACCTCGCTCTCTTACGACATTGCAATGATCTCCTAAAGGTACATAATCGTCGTCCATGCCCACAGTACTATTACGAAGGGAGTCTTATGAACACCTTTTAGCTTCATGTCTCCGATCGACCAAGCACAAACAATTTAATGGCAAGATAAAGGAGAACTAGCTCAATCATAGAAGGCGACTCTAAGTACTCGGTATATGGCCTTTTTCAAGGGATTCCCGATATTGGGAAGGGTGGACTAGCCTCACGAAAAGGCTGCAAAAGTCTTTGCCCGCCACATTCTCTGCTACCAATTGGGCGGCTTCGTCTTATCTCAACCCACAGCTGCAACACCAATCAGAAGCATGGACTTTCACTGATCAAGTTGCTTTTGCACGTCGCTTCCAATGGATCAGAGTTCACACTGTCAATCATGTTGATTTTGTATCTGATCTTAGCAAGACTGAAGTTCATGTAAGGAGTTGTAACTCCTTCCAGCCATGGCTTCAGCCGAGGTGCCCGCCGCAAGGAAATACCGATCGCGAAAGCAGAAGCCTTGTGACAATTGTCGGCATCGTCGCATCTGCTGTGTTCGGGATGCGGAAGGTGCTTGTGCGTTATGCAGCAGAAGATCGATCCCATGTACATTCAGCTCGGAGCCATCCCCTAGGAAGCGTCGAGCCAGATCACCCACTAAGTCAAATGCTCCTGTTCATGATGGTGCCTCGGAAAAATCAGTCGGGACATCAGCCAACTCTGGTGGTCGTCGTCATTTGGTCGTTCCCACCGCGAATGCCACTGAAGGACGAAAGAATGGGGTCGATGGAAAGTACATTGGGTTGAGCGGTACTGACGATGTCTATTTTGTGGCTGAGCGAAGCCAACCCGTCGGCAACGATCCGGCACACGAGGCTTACTTTCGAGTATAATTCATGTGCCCACCCATTTGCATTGATTGATCTGATCAATGGAAGGACCGCGCATCTTCATCCGCATCGGTGGCGTCAGCCTCTTCAACCCATCGTGCTCGCTCGATAGAGCCTAGTGCTTCCCTAGTTCAGACGATCTTCCTAGAGAGATCTCACCCAGCAATTCCTTTACTTGACGAAAGTCTCATCAGAAGCCAGAAGCAGTCCAGACTTCTCAAGAATGCAATCGCCATTATATCAAAATACACATCTCCGGAGCTGGAAGGGCTCCACAACAATGTTCTGATCGAGAATATGACTGCCTCTTTGCTCCTTGAAGCACGGTCTCCTACACTTGAGACTATTGAGGCAGCGATCCTTTTCACCCAAAGAGCTTTACGGGGAAAGATGTGGGTGCATTTTCTTTTGTATACTATTCGATTGGCTAATCATAGCAGGAGCACCAGTGCCCCCGGAATGTATGCCGCGATTGGGTGTCTTGTGGCCATGTGCCATGACCTCGGGTTAAACATCGACTGCTCTACCTGGAGTATACCCGAGTGGATAAAGCGACGGAGAAAACGGTTGTGGTGGGGTGCTTACATGCAAGACAAATGGTAGACGAAGCACCCTATCTATGTTATGCTCCATGGACTTGACTAATCCCTGCCATCAGGTTCGCCAGGGCTCTGGGGAGGCCGTCGTTCATTAACACTGCCAACACCACAACACTTAATCTGACAGCATCCGATTTCGAAGAGGCTACATCGGAGTCCTTGGACGCAGGGGCAAAAAGGCCAGAATTGGTAACAGGAATACACTGCTTCGTGGCCATGGCCGCATTGACCGTCATTCTGAACGAGATCCTCTCAATTTTCTTCACCATCAGCTCCGTGGTCAGCCTTCGAGAAGTCAGCGGCGAACATATTATCAATATTGCGGAGAGGATTGAATCCGACCTGGCCGTCTGGCGTGCCACTTACCTCGACCAGATCCTAACACAGCGGTTCTTTCCGGATGTAACTGGTGAGATGTGTCTTCTCTTGCTGGGGGAAACCTTCGGTGTAGTTTCTGACGGTCTCAGGAAGTCTTGAACTCGCCTACATCACGGCCAGAATAATGCTTCTCCGAGGCATCTTTCCTAAACTCTATCGGAGGAATTTCCCTATGGATCGTTATGTCGAGCGGGCGGTAGAAATTACTACCCACGCGATAGCTCTAGTCGAAACCCTCCAGATCAACAGATTGAGTGCTTTTTGGTGGTCATGTAAGCTTCTTTCCCTGTCGATTGCGAGCCTCGGAAAACAGGAAGACAAAGCTGATCAGCAATCTCAGGTTCGGGATTCAATCTTGCTCTCGCAGGCACATTTATGGCTAGTCTTAAACGCCTATCCCCCAACTCGGAGCGCGCCACGTACTGGGCCAGCCGGCTGAAATATTACCGGACGCTCCTCTCCGCGCACGGCGTCAGTTTCTGGCCCGCCAAGTTCGCTGCCATGGCGCTGGCCGGTATGGCCAAGAGCCTGACCAAAGCGACAGAAGCCGGGGCCCGAGCAGGCATCGAGGCGGCATCATCGTCGACCGGAGCTACAGAAGATACAACCCCGAGCCATATCGATGCGTTTACCAGCCCGTTGACAACTTCAAGCGGTGTCTCATACGACTTTTTCCCGCATAGTCTTACCGAACTCAACGGGCCGGATTTCTACCTCGATTTGTGGGGGGAAGGTGATGGGTTTCAATGGGAGCCAGATCCTGTCTCCGATGCGACGACCACGGTGACCAGATGACCAAGGTCCGAGAGTATGTATTCATTTGTTTCACTCTTGTTGACTCTGAGAAAAATCTCTCGCATTGTACAAACAGGATACCAAGAATCAAAAAAAGGCAAGACGAAATACAGGAGACAGGAACAAGTCATTGCATGAGCCATCCAGATCTGAGCGCAAGCAGTCAGTCAACCAGCTGAGGAGCTCAATTACTCGTGTGTTGGCTCAAAATAATGATGGCGTCTCCTCCGCCTGTTCACGCCGACCAGTCAACTGACTTCGATCGAAAGCATCTTCAATCACTCTCCTCCGCTCACGACTACCTCTCTCCCTTTACGCAGCCGTGGCAGGTGTATGGGCACAATAAGACTCAAAATAAGAACCGAAGCAAATACCGCGCAGAAAAAGGTGATCCGCAACGATGCAGCATATGCATCAATTACTGCATCAGGAGTTAGCATTCTTGCTATGTCGACAATAAGAGTATCGGGGCGACCAACCTTGTCCTTGTATCCGCGGTTCAAGGGATTCAATCGTCTGCACAGAAGATCTTACTTTGCGAGAAATCGCATCGTCCGCCACATACCTCTTCAGGTTTGGAAGCAAGCTGGTCTGGAAGACTAGACTGGAAATAGCCACGCCTAGAACTACTCCCAAATTCCGCCACAGTCCGATTGTTGTTGTCACCACTGCTTGGTCGGCATGATCAGACACCACAAGGGCGCTCATCATTGTGTTGGGAAATATGAAACCTTGTCCCAAGGGTACCCCGGTGATGAGGACCATACTCATCGTGGCCGACATCTTTTTACTCATGAAAAGGATAGCCACTGACCCGACAAGATACATGAGACTCCCGAATACCAACGTGGGCTTGAGCCGTCTTGTGTAAGTGATAATATATCCTGTTGATACACCCGCCAGAGACCCAACCAGGCTCGGTACCGCAAGCCGAAAGCCAGAACTGGAAGCAGAAGTAAGCAGGACAGCCCGGAAAAATAGTGGCGCGTTGAACAAGACTGTGTTAGAGGCAATAGCTCCCAACAAATTCGCAAATACCATGTTGGCTACCGGCGCTCTGCAGAGGAGGTGTAGAGGCATCAATGGTTGGCTCGCCCTCTTCTTGACACGGGTGAAGACACATGATGCAATAATAGCGACGGCGAAGGATGCTGCCACCAATGGCGAGGTCCAAGGGAATATGTTGCCTCCTAAGTTCAGCGGCAAGATGAAACAAGTGATCGCAGAAATAAGTGAGGCGGATCCCAACCAGTCGAACGTCTTAAATGCGAGCAATCTGCCGCCTTCCTCAGCGCCTCTCAACTTTGGACCGTCAATCGATGGCGTAAAGGAGCTAGCCAGAACGAAACACAGGCATATGACGGGTACCTGCAGACCGAATGCCCACCTCCACCCAAGACTGTCGCAAAGCCATCCACCAAGAGCAGCGCCACATGCTGAACCCAAGCCGAAGGCAAGATTGATATGTGACTGGAATACCCCACGGTTTTCAATGCGGACGAGGTCGCTCACAATGATCAGACCTAAAGACATGGTGCCCCCAGCGCCTAATCCGCATGCTGCTCGAGCTACTATGAAGCTCTCAAGACTTCCAGCAAGGGCGCACCACAATGTGGTCAATCCGAAGATTGCCAAGACGAGTAAGAAGACTGGTTTTCTTCCAATCGTGTCCGACAGGCGACCAAATAAAGGTTGGAAGGCCGTACTAGTGATGAGGAATACAGTACTCAAACATGACGCCAACTGTGAAGCTCCGAAGCAAGAGGTAATGACAGGGTGACTGGATGGCATCAAAGTCGAGTCGAAACAAGCGATGAAATATCCCAGTAGGACGACCGTAAAGACCAACCAGAAGCATTGGGAGCTTATCAAAATGAATTTTGAGCCTTCTGTGTCTGCTTCAACATTCACCCAGTCGCATTCAACATCTCTGTCGCTGAGAGTTCCATAAGTTGGACTCTTGTTTGCGGATATTAAGGGCTCTTTCAGAATGCTGGTTGGCCGTCGGCTGAGAGGTTCGTGATAACAATAGCTCGCTTCGACCAGAGTACCCGATGGTGGCGAACCAAACTGTGCAAGACTTGTTTGGACCTCTTCGATGTTTACACCGTCTGATCCAGAACTTGACGATAAACGGCCACGCGGAGATGCTGACTGAGGGAAAGAATTGGAGAGTCCAAACAAATGGAAATTGCTGAATTTGTCGCCTTTTGCTGCAATATTTGCTGAATGTCCAAAATGAGGCCGATCTTGATCGGTGCGATTCCCATCTATGGGTGTCGGTGACAAATCTCTAGACATCATCGTCGGTCACGGTTTCCAATGAATCTGTAGCGTGCAGCTTGGATGGAACTGATAAGTCTCTGCACCTTGGATCCCAGCACCACTTCGACTGCGATACACACTCCATGGTGCGAGAGTCGAGCGGCTATATCGAGCACGAAGACGAAAGCCTATTGTTATACCGTGATCAAAGCACGAAAATTTACTGTGTCGACACGAAACTTTTCACCACGTCAAGCACCATGTCGGCGGAAGAATTGTTGGAGAATGTCTTGCTTGACCAACGGCCTGCTAGAGAGGAGCTCACCAGGCGGAGATATTGCTGGACGGCGGCTAGCGGGCGAAAAAGTTGCGCGTTGGGCAACAGCAGGGGATCGCATTGCACGGCGAAATAGACTTCAGCGAAGAGGTCGAGAACATTCCCCTGTCCGATCTTGGCGTGCTAGATCGGAGCCGGGAAAAAATATTCCCATACCAGGTCAGCAGGGAGAAGTGAGCATGTGAAGAAAATAGGTCATGGCGATGTGGCCTGGAAAAGGACGGCCAAAGGACGGCCAATATGTGGAAAAGTTTGGCCGGCGGCCAACTTGGGCGGCTCCACTTGCCCCCCAACGGCGCAGCCTTGCCGCGAGCCAACGGCCAACGAGGCTGCCTCCCATGCACGCACGCATGCAAAACTCTGCCTCTGCCTCTTCGAGCATCGATAACATAAATAGCAATATCCTCCCTCAAGTCAAGTTCGAAATGTTATCGATATCCAGCACCAAGACCCTGAAGCTCCAAACCAACTTGCGCATCCTAGTCTGGCGACTCCATTGGAGACGAAAATTACAACATCTCTACTACCCGGCCCCACCCCGTCTGGACAGCCGCGACAATTACTCACACATCTGCCAGAATGTCGACTGAAGAGATGAAGGCCGCCAGCCCCGCCGCGACAGCAGATCCAGCCAAGGACCTCAAGGTTGTAGAAGACGGTATAGTCACGACGACATCGCTGGGCGAGACGCGCCGCGTGTCCGCCAGTGTCGCCATCGATCCGGCCGCTGAGCGGCGCCTGGTGCGTAAATTCGACCTGCGCATCCTCCCTCCTCTAGCCGTCATGTACCTCTTCAACTCGCTGGACAAGTCGAATCTGGGCAACGCGAAGACGGCCCATCTGGAAGAGACGCTGCACCTCACCGGCGATGACTACAACATCATTTTGTCTGTCTTCGTGCCGTACGTCCTCACCGCCCCGTTCCTCGGCGTTGCTGGGAAGAAGTATGGCCCCAGCAGAGTCCTGCCTATCATGATGATGAGTTTCGGTTTCTTCAGCTTGGTGAGTTCTCGCCAGTTCGCATTCCCTAACTATGTACATGGCTATAACTGTCATCTCGTGTACACGTCGGCGCTGCCAGCACGACACCCTTCGGAGAGGGGTTTTTTTTTTCTCTTGGTCTTTTCCATTTCGATCGGCTGAATCTAATGGACTGAATCTATTATAGATGGTTGTTGCCGTCTACAATTTCGGCGGCTTGCTTGCTCTACGGTGGTTTCTGGGCATGGCAGAAAGTGCTTTTTTCCCACTCGGTAAGTCCCCCACCATATCTTTCATTCCCCTGTTGTCCCTACCTTCTCTTTTTGGAGAAATCACATGTGGAATTACAGTGGTGCTGATACAATTCATCTCTGGCAGTCATCTTTTATCAAACGACCTTCTACCGGCGTGGCGAACTGGCTCGTCGGCTTGCAATCTTCTACGCCGCCTCGTCCATCGCTTCCGCGTTCGGCGGCCTCCTTTCGTTTGGCGTCTTCCAAATCAAATCGGGCAGTCTGGCTCGGTGGAGGTATCTCTTCGTTATCGAGGGTGGCTGCACGATGCTCTTCGCCATCTTCGCATTCTGGTATCTGCCATACGATGCACAGAGTGCCAAGTTCCTCACACCCGAGGAGAAGGAGCTCGCGTTCTACCGAATCCAGGTCGATTCGTCCTCAGTCGTGGGAGAAAAATTCAATCTCAGATCCGCCCTTGCTATATTCAAGCATCCCACTAGTTGGATCATCCTCGGGATTGAAATCTGCCTGGGCGTCCCACTCCAGTCGGTGTCCTTGTTCCTACCCGTCATCGTCTCACGACTAGGCTATTCCACCGTCAAGACGAACCTTTACACTGTCGCGCCTAACATCTCCGGCGCGGTAATGCTAATCCTCTTGGCATTTGCTTCTGACTACACCCGCCTCCGCTTCCCCTTTGTGGCTATGGGCTTCGCCTTCACTTGCATCGGCTTCATCATCTATGCGGCGGTCGACGTCCACACTCAGCTTCACGTGGCTTACTTTGCCTGCTTCATGATGACATGGGGCACCAGCGCCCCGAGCGTCATCCTCGACGTGTGGTACAACAATAACATCGCGGACGAGAACAAGCGGATGATGCTGACGGCCATTGGCGTCCCCTTCGCCAACATGATGGGCGTGGTGTCGAGCAATATCTTCCAGAACAAGGATGCTCCCAAGTACATGCCTGCCCTGTTAACGACAGCAATCTTCGGAGCATGCGGGTGTCTCCTCACCTTGTTGCTGGGCGCATGGATGATCATCGACAATAAGAGGAGGGATTCCCGAGACGGTCGCAAAATCAAAGCCAAGGATATTCCCTCGGAACTCCTCGCCGCAGGACCCGCTAGTCCGGAATATCGATGGTTTTTGTGATCACGGACGATATACGGAAAAATATTGTAACAAGGCGAGGTGGCTGTGCTGTGATGGGCTGTGCTGGGCTGGTAGAGCGGTGGCAGGCAGAGATCTGTCAGGTCACATGTCAAACCTAAATGGGCTGGCAGAGAAGGGGGTGCGGAACAGTTTACAGTGCTGGCAGAGGTGCCATTCATTACAGATTGAGCAGAGTATCATGAATTCCATGGCTTTTTGGCGCTGTCTACCTAATTCCTGAGTGTTTTATCAGTCCTGTCCTGTTCCTCGATGCTGCCGCTGTGCTAGGTGTTGGTAGCCCTAGCCGCTGCCCCTCTGGGTGGTGTTGGTGGTGTTGTTGTCAGTATCAACCAGAAACGCGTTCCCGATTCCCGATCTGCTGGACAGGCCTCTGTGCGTTGTTGCACGTGCACGCCGAACCCTGAAGTGCTCTGTTACAATATAAGAGATTTGGACTCCTAGAAGTTGATCCTGAGGGTTGAGGCGGTTGTGGAATTTTGGGCATTCGAGACGCGGAGTCAGATGTTGAGATATCGGACGGTGCAGGACCAAAAAAGGATCTCTTTGTGGATATGTGCTGGCCTGGATATGCGAAATTGACGTCCCTTTCTGCACGATATCTTGATCGAGAATACGATGCCTTTACGAGCGCGATACATCCCTGTCAGGTTTCTCGAAGTCAGATTGTGTTTTTCTGCACCGATCATAACATACATATCTACTAGCCGCCAATTTGGAGAAGGATTTTGCTGTACACCAAAGCTGCCATCATCAATCGTCCAATCTCACCGCATCTCATTACATGGACCTTGCACCACAATCCACCCGATCGTTTTCGACACTCGGAGATCCCTCTGAAGATCTGTCAAAGCCAGCGAGCGAACCAGTCCAGAACTTGCTTCATCGAGTCCTCCAAACACGCCCGCTCCTCTGGATCGTCTGGATTACCTCTAACAGCAAACCCATGTCGTCCCGGCTTATAGACTTTGTGCTCCATCTCCGGCAACTTTCTGCCCGCCGCCTTTGCTTTTGCGTGGATGTCTTCCACCTTGCCCTTTTGCTCAATCTTCACGCCCACATCCTCCAATCCCCACCCAATGCTGACAGGTACGACCAAAGCCTCGACGTCACCCGGAAAGGCCAGATGGCTCGGATGCAAGGCCACCACGGCGTCCACGAGCGGCACTTTTTTGCCCTCGACCTCGATCATATTGCTCTCCAGCCCGGCTCGAATCGCGTACTTTCCGCCCCAGCAGAATCCCACCATGCCGATCTTCTGGCTCGGGGGAGTCGAGCGCCTCAATGCCTGCAAGAAATCCATGCAGACCTTATTGGTGGGCCCTTCCTTGTGCCTCGTCATCCACACGACCAACGACGGCGCCCTTGCGAGGAGGCCTGTATACTTTGCAAACGCCGACTGCTTTTTCGCATCGACCGGAATCAGAACATCGGCAGTCTTGAGGGGCACTGGATCTCCCTTGAAGAAGTCTGGGAGATAGACAAGCCATTCCCCGCTTTTGGCGTAGGCGTCAGCGATCAATTTGTTGTTGGGTAGCGGTAAGCCAAAAATGTCTAAGTAGACGACTATGATGCCCCGTGGGTTAGTCCAGTTGCCAACTATGTAGGTATTCAGACCGTGAACCTCTTCTTCCTTGCCCTGAGGTTGGCCTTTGTGAATTGTGCCCTGGGAAATGTGGTCAGTGGAGCGTGTTTGTTAGACTTAGATCGAAGATCTCAATACCTTGATGCACTCTTCGCACGAAGGATCCATCGTTGGTGTTCAGGAGTTTGTAATACTTGATGCTTACCAACAAGGCTCCCCTTCACAAGGGCGTTCGCTCGGCAAGAGACAGCGTGAACTAAATCTTTGACGGAAATTTCTGTCCAAGCTATAGTGGATTGATGGCTGAGGACCAAAAAAGGGCTCGAGAAGCACACCATGGTTGAAATATATTAGCCCTCCTCAACAGGCGCGACCAGCTCTCGATTACATCGCCACTGAACTCGGCGAGCTGGTTGCGCCGTCGTGTGTCTCGGTGCGTTCTCGCGCACTTCTCGGAGCGGAATTCATTGGTAAATGCACTGTGATGCGTTGTGAGTAGCTGCTTCAGGCTAGTTCAGGCCCCTACTTTGGAGGCGGCGGAACAACAGCGAGCCTCAGTCTTTCCCGCTCCACACTGTGACCATCGATCGGTCAGAATCATATCAGCGCCCATTCTTCCGACCGCAGCATGTCGCAGGGCTTAATACCAGTCACCGAGTCGGTGCCCGTCTCAGGGTCGAGCTCCGAAAAACCCGCGACTTCTGCAGCCGCTGCCAGTGCTCCGTCAACAGCGCCTGTCCAGGCGCCCAAGTCGCGCAGCTGTCTCGTATGCCGCAATCGCAAGGTTCGCTGTGACAAGCAGTCACCCTGCTCCAACTGCCGCCGGGCAAATATCGCCTGTGTCTATCCGTCGACCGACCGCCCGCCGAGGTGGACGCGCCGCTTCAATCGCCTCACCCACAATGTCCTGGCATCAAGTGCTCCGGTACCGCAAGACGCCAATCCGGACCTCGATAAGGTCATGGACCGGTTGCGAAATCTCGAGCAGTTGGTTAAGGAGCTGAGCGGCCAGCTGGAACAGGCTCGTGCACGTGCAGCAGCTCACTCGGCCGCCGGCGGCTCATCTGGTGTCAATTCTCCTGGTAGCTCTAGCCAGAACCGCGATGCAGAGCACCACAGGGATCTGTCACCCGCCACCGGTATCAGCAGTGTTCGCAAGCAGTTTGGCCGCTTGGTCCTCCAGGATTCCAGCCGCAGCCACTATGTGAGCAGCGCCTTCTGGTCTCGGGTCGACGACGAGGTAAGTCGGCGCTTTGTGGTCACATCTCCATCTTGCCGGAATGGCTGCTTACTCTCGCTGCAGCTAGATGGCCTGGAGACGGAATCCCGTGGCCTGGTAGCAGACGACTCCGACAGCTCATGGGATGAAGCATCCCCTGGAAGGGCCTCCTCCACCCAGGAAATTGAGCGGACGCCTGCGGAGCGCCATGCGCTCCTGTTTCGACACAATCTGAGTCCTTCAGCTCCCAATTTACATGAGTTCCGGCCACTGCCATCACAGGTACCGTTTCTCTTGGACGTCTTCTCGCGAAACGTGAATGTCTTCATGCGAATCGTCCACATCCCGACCCTTACTAAGATGGTCAATGATCTGGGCGGCGCTGGCAGGACTCCCCTCACACCATCTAACGAAGCCTTAATATTCTCCATCTACTACGCCGCTGTCACCTCTATGGAGGAAGATGATGTGAGTCGTCCCTGAGCCGTGACGCCGGTGTTCGGACATATGACTGAGGATGGTACTGATCATCTTTCCCCAATAGGTTATGACCAACTTTGGCTCCTCAAAATCCGACCTTAGTCTCAAGTATCGTCTTGGCCTGGAGCATGCCCTGGCAAAGGCAGACTTCCTCAATGTCCCTGACCTGGTTCTAATTCAAGCATTCGCTCTTTTTCTATCTCTTGCTCGCCGACATGACAGCCCAAGGTTCGTGTGGATGATGACTGGACTCGTCATCAGGATGGCCCAGTTCCTTGGGTTGCAACGGGATGGGGCGCATTTAAAGCATCTGACTCCTTTTGAGATTGAGATGCGGCGAAGGCTTTGGTGGACTCTGTGTAGGCTGGATTTGAGAGCTGCGGAGGACCAAGGGACGGACCTTGGTATTGCGAAGAGCAGCTTCGACACAAAAATCCCGTTGAACATCAACGACGCAGACATCGACCCCGAGTCCAAACTGATCCCTACAGAGCGCTACGGCGTGACAGATATGACATTTGCACGCATCTCCGCTGGGATAGTCGATGTCATGAGGCAGATGATGACCCGTGGTCCAGAAGCGGGGGTGGCTGACCTCGAGGACCAGAGCCATCTCTTGAATGAGATCTACCGGAAATTCGAACAGGAATACTTTCAGCACGCCAGCGAATCAGGGAATATTGCCTATTGGGTCACAGTCGCCGTCGCGCGGATGGTCATGGCCAAGATGACGCTCATTGTTTTTCTCCCTGCCCTCTTCTCTACCTCAAGCGAGCGCATCTCGGACGAGATAAGAACCAAGCTGCTGGTCTCGGCAATTGAAGTCGCAGAGTACAATCATGCGCTGAACGCCGAACAAGCATGTCGGCATTGGCGCTGGCTGTATCAGAGCCACACTCATTGGCATGCCATTGTATACCTCATGATCGAGATCTCACGCCGCCCTTGGTCGCCGATTGTGGAGAGGGCTTGGGGCGCCCTTCACAGCAACTGGCTGATTCCAGCCCGGGCCCCCATGGACAAGGACTTGCGCATCTGGATTCCACTGCGAAAGCTGATGGGCAAAGCACGGAAGCATCGCGACGACGAGATCCAAAGGCTTCGAGCAGATCCACAGGCCGCGGCAAGGCTAGAGATGGGAGACCAAAAACTCCCGGTGCCGTCAAGCTCTGGCCCGTTTCCAACCGGGTTCGGTGTCGACATCTTCCGTGAGCGATGGCGCCAGCTCGTAGCCATCCCAGCGGAGCCGGGTGACCGCGGTGACGTGTCGCAAACTCCCGACGCTGGACTTGCCGACCCTCCAATGCACCAAATTCCCCCAGAACTACCGTCTGCAAGAACTATTCCTACAGGAACCTCAAGGGATCCGGGCTTCGATATGACCTTTGAACCAATGCATCTGGGTATGGATGGACAGCAGGTAAGCCAAACTATAGAGAGCACCAATATCAAGGACCCTAAATCGTCAATCAAAACGGGTGGTCCGGGCGAATTGGTCTTGAAACAGACTCTTGGGCCATCACACAATGCCTTTCCCACGATCCCGGATGACTGGGCGGATGGTCGTACCATGGGGCCTGATTTCCACGCTTGGCTGTGGGCTGATGCCGACCCCTCGGTCGACGTGTTTTCCAACTGGGAGGTGGATTCCATTGATCCCAGTATGGACCTGGGCGGTGAGGTAAACTGGTACGACTGGGTCGAATCTGCCAAGGGCATGGAGTGGGATGCAAGACCTGTTTATAGCGCTAGGTAAGGAGAGCTCAGTTGAAATCCCTAGCAGGTATCTGGACGGGACTGTGTTTTTTTTTTTTTTTTTTTTTTTTTTTTCCCACGAAGTATGCTCGACGAGGTCTAGAATGAGAGGTGGTTGGGGGGATTGAAGGAAGTTCTTTGTGCCCATGGTTAGACCGTATTGGCCCGTTGGGCAGAATTCATTCTTGCTTCTTCGAGACTCGGAAGCCGTGAACGGCCAGAGGGCAGATTGGGGTCAAAGACCTCGCTAATCATCCTCTCAAAGTGCCTCTAGCAACAAATGCGACAATCAGATATTGCAACCACATATGAACTCCCCGAACATGGCAAACCCTCAATGACCATCCAGACGCGGCCGGCCCTCTACATAGCTAGTCAGCAAGGCCACTCAGCAAGCCCCCGATCACGACGCCGACGGGGACAAAGCCCCAATGACCCCACTGTCCACCGCCAATCTGCCGCAGGCTGATGAACCCATCTGCCACGGCCACCAGCGTGCTCGTCCACACCATGACCGTCAGGGCCTTGCGGCTGCCAAAATACGACGTCGACATCAGCGCCGTGCCGAGGGCGATGGTCCGCGCGCCCTCGAGCATCATGACGCTCTCGACGAGTCTCCCCTCGGGCGTGTCTTCGATCGAGCTGGCGCGGGCGCCCGGGTGAGGGAACTGGAACAGCGCGAGCGCCGATCGCGGGTTGAAGAGCGCGTTGACGCCCAGGCCGAAGGCGAAGATGCCGAAGCCGCCAACTATGCGCGGGAGGTAGGGCGATTGGGAGACGGGCATGATTGTTTTTTTTTTATCCCCCTTGTCTTTTTTGGCTGTGTGGGACTCTTTTACCTAGGACTGTACGTATTGTTTTGCTGGGGATTGCTAATATGAAAAAAAAAAAAAGATAGGTATTACTCCGTATGTATATACGTCTCGAATATGAATGGTTGAGTATGCGATTGCTATAGACAACGATGATGATGATGTTGTTGTTGTTTTGTTGTTGATGAAACACTGCAAGGAGAGTCAAGTCAGTGATTCTGTGTCACGGTTGTTGATTTAAGTTTCCCATCAGATGTCAATGTTAAAGCCGCGGGAAAAGCTTGAAGCAACCTTATTCCCAAACCGTGCGCTCGGTTAAGCACGCGTCGTACAGAAGTGCAGCCCTTAACCCGAAAAGGTTGGGGGCGGGCGTAGCATTACTACTCCGTACGGTTATCAAAGGACACGGTTATCTGATATTGATGATCAGCTCCACTTCTTCGGAGGCTTCTTGTACGGAGTAATTGATATATATATATATATATATGCACATGCAAGCTACGTACTCGCGCTGGGCCACGTCAGTGATCACCAGCGGCAATTTCATTCCGCAGTCTTATCATTGCATCCCCGGTACGAATAGGCACGTACATGGGGTACGGGGTTGACTTGAGCACGTAACCTGTTTCAGAGTCGACTCACAGATAGGCTTTCGGGTGGGCGAAGGTATGGGCAAAGGAAGTACTTGGTGCATGGCAATCACAATCACAATCAAACCCCTGCCATCTTAGGATATCAGCCCTTCGTACCGAGTAGTCCCTCACTCCCTCTACCCTGGCTGCTCTGCCTCGACGGCTGCTCTACCTACCTGGTTCGTCGAAAGAATTGAGTTCCCCACTTCACGGATGGTGTCATCGCCGCTTGGTAAGCAAAATCAAAACTCGGACACTCGGATACTCGGATCCTTTAGCTCCGTACGAGGTACTATCGTGGGTTCCAACGTCAGGCTCCTCAGCCTGGAACAGACTGCGACGCAAGTGCCATACGGTGAGCGTGGTCGCGTTTGTTTTTTTCTATATACTAAAGCGATGGGATATCAAGAGAATTCCATGCACTGGAAAGAAGAAAGATGGCTTCTGAATCCACACGGGGGTGTCCATGGCGCTCCCACAGGAACAGTCTGTGACATTTCCGTGCTGGCGTCTCACTTCCAGTCTGTGTCGGTACGGACCCGGGGTATGTAGAGATGCCGCAAAGGACGCGCAACTGATCTAAGCAGACCTGGCCAGTGCGGTGATTGGGCTTACGAGTTCTTCCTCTGAGAGATCTATGAGAGTGACTGTTGGCCGTCGTTGTTGAGTTGGACGTCGACAGAATTTACTGGCGTGGCAGGTCGGCTGTTACCAATGCGAATGCGGGTCAGACGGCACAGCAAGCACCTCAACGGCCTTGCTTTCCAGGAATATACCGCCCATTCCTGGGATAGCTGACTCGCTCTGTTGGGTAACCCTGAAGTACTGGGTATCGTGGTCATAACAACACGTCTGCTTTGCTCCAGGTATCGCTTCCCTTTTGCACTCGAGTGCCCAGATGGCATAGCACAAGCCACTCGAGACGTTGATTCAATGCACTTCAAGGTCCGTTCCCCGTACTCGGTACTCTGACTCTCACTTGAATCTGGAGGCGCACGCATGCGAAGGTTTTTCCCCCCAGATCCAGAGATCTTGAATTGCCATTTTTGAGTATTTCCACTTACTCCATACATACAACTAATATTGCTTTCATGCAGAACATCACCGAAAGAGGCTGCCGGAGAGGTGGTGTGCTCCTTCTGGGATTACTGAACGCGATGGTGACAGAGGCTGGAAAGGCTCGTTTCCACATGATGATGTTTTGTATCCTTTAATTAGATACTCGGCTAAACGGATTAAAGAGCGAAGTTACGAGGCTGAAAGATGGCAGGGATGTTATGGGAGAAGAGAAAAACGTGGCTGCCCCCCCTTGCCCCACTAAGGCCTTTAGCGTCTCCTAAAAGGGTCTGAGCTCTGGCCAGATTGGGACTAGCGCTTCTATACCGAGAGACGTGGGACGGAAAATTCAACTCAGGGGAAAAAGGGAAAAGATGTTCATGCCCGCACTAGCTCGCTTTACCTTTTGCTTTCAAACCTCACGCACCGCATGGCAGTCGGCCACAAAGGTGCCTCGTCATCATTACGCCCTCCGCAGTTACGCAGCACGAGAGAAGCAACGAAGGAGGGGAGGCTCCGCTTCGATTCTTCCGTGGCACAACGGAAGGATAGCAGAGCGTATCCTGGGGGTCGAGTGAGACCAACGAGTTCTGGGTAGGTAGGTACGAGCACAAGACTTGCACCCGCTTGGGACAATCCGGGCTCGACCATCTTCGGTAAGAGAAAGCTTGGTTCTGACATTATCGGTTTCCGAAGTCCCGTATGCGACGCGCCGCCTGTTGTGTCTCAGTCCATCTTAGCCTTGGCCGTTCTGGGCTTGCGAGGATCTAATCTCCCCTGTTGTCTTGTCTGATCCACGACTCAACCATCTCTCACCAACAACGTGGGCGCGCTCACCGTGCATAGAAATGCCTATGCTTGGCCTCTCCTTTTCCCTGCGATGTGATAATCTCCTGAGCCGCGGTGCAAGCACATGATTCCCCAGTCGGCCGCTCTCTTTGCTCCACAAGTCAAACCGTGCCTGTCAGCCACGGCTTGACTGATATCAGCTGTGAGCCCCTGTCTCCTGGCAAAATTCACAGACCGAGTGGAGACGATCTTGTTTCTTGCCGCAGAAGGCACTTCACAAGTGGTAAACCGTGCCTGGAAGTCATGCATCGCATCGAGTCAATGGCTTGCTTCGAGCGAGACCCCCCCTCTCCCCCGGCACCACGGCTCTCCCGACGTTAAACCGCCGTCGTTCATGTACAAGTTCAAGAAGCCTTCCATCCTCTCCGGTCCTGTTCTTCCTGCTCACACATTCGTTCTTCGCACCCGTGATTTTTGAAAGCGTTTGCTTTCGTCCTCTCGTTTTCATTCTGTCACTCCTTTCCTACTGATATTGTTATGCGGTCGCTCCTTTATGCGGCGGCAGTCTTGCCGCTGCACACCCTCGCTTGGGGTGGCAACAAAGCAACCGATATTGACGAGATCGTGGTGGTGACTACAACCAGAACAATCACTGTGTGCCCTATTACAGAAGCATGGACTTGCGGACCTGAATATCCGACAGCCCCATGGCAAGACTGGACTGCATCAAGTACCGGGGTAGTGTCAACAACAACCCCCGTTGGCGGCAACGAGGGTGATGGGCATGGTCACGGCGGCCATGATCATTCCGGAAGTTCGAGCTCATCAGCATCTGGCCATCACGGCGGGGGCTCACACTCTTCTGGAGTTTGGACTTCGTCATCTTCCAGCCCCAGCGCCGGTCCATCTGGAAGCCCAAGTTCATCCAGCCCATATTCAAGCCCGACCTCGACGAGCCCGTATGGACACCCTACCTCATCCGGCCCGGATAGTAGCCCGACTTCGTCTAGTACCCATGGACACCCAACCTCCACTGGCCCTTCGGGAGGAGACTCGTCGTCCACCACAACCGATCCTCCTGCAGGAGGCTCGAGCACGACTTCTGGCCCTGCTGGAAGCTCAACTACAAGCGATCCTCCAGTGGGACCGGGATCGACATCGAGCTCGTCTGGACCTGCTGGCAGCTCAACTACAAGCGATCCTCCAGTGGGACCGGGAACGACATCGAGCTCGACTGGCCCTGCCGGAAGCTCAACTACAGCTGATCCTCCTGCTGGAACTTCGACCTCGTCTGCTCCTTCTGGAAGCTCAACTTCAAGCAATCCCCCGGTTGGCCCCGGCACAACATCCAGCTCTTCCATTGATCCCCCAGCTGGAACCACAACCTCGTCCACTACCAGCTCCGCTGACCCTGCTGGTACGTCCAGCACTTCTTCCGGCTCTCCTGGCACCAGCAGCTCGAGCAGTGTCGACCCGCCAACCAGCTCATCCTCTGGTTCGCCAACTACCAGCTCCTCCAGCAGTGTCGA